>NW_005843740.1:4492-15133 GCF_000455745.1 Alligator sinensis | reverse complement strand
AAGAGTGATTCCGAGGCTAAGGAAAGGCCCCGTTTCCCCAGTCCCCTCCCCATGCCACCTGCTAAGGCATTTCCATCTCTGACCATTGTCCCCCTCAGCAGGATCTGGACAGAAAGGGCCCGAAGAGGAATCAGGTTCTGGTCACTTGAGGACAGGGAAAAGGACTGTTCAACTCACAGCACCGGGGGGTGTTAGCCTTGGGCCAGGGAGATATTATCTCCTCTCTTATTTTGATTCAAATGTGAGATTTTTCTCTATTTTCTCATGGATGAAGATTGGCTTTCTGAAAACCAAGCTTCACATTTATTTGGAATTCAAAATCCATCGAGACTGAGGCGTCTGAAGACTCTGAAATTAAAAGACCAGGCTCTCCAAAGAGTTTAAATATGGGAAAAGTCACTGAGCCCTGGTGTCCGCATCTCCCACCATATGTGCCCTGCCCCCACCCGGCCCCCATTTCTGTGGGCGCAGGCTCTTGTCTCTGGGCACAGCCTAGGTCCGCAGTGAGCAGGAGGCCTTGGGGAGCTACAGCCTGAATGCTTAGCTGTATCCCCCAACCTCTCTGAGAATACCAAAGGCCCCACGACTCCAGGGACTCACTGTTGTGTCCAAGTACGTGGCCTTGCTCAGCCACCCCATAGTTGCACTGACAGACCCTGTCCACCTCACCCAGGTGTACTACACCGCCTCCTGGCTTCCCCAGTACACGGCATCAGGCCGGCCCAGCTCCATGTCAGTCACAAACATGCCAACATTGCTTTTGAAGTGATCTTACTGCTGCTGGTCTCAGATGCACTTCAGCACAAACTTCGCCCACTGGGAGCCATTGGTGCTGGGACACTCAGCCTTCCCCTGGAACAGGAAATGCACTCGGGTGGGGGGACGGGGTGGCACAGAGAAGGCAGAGGTCAGGGACCCGCCTAGCAAAGCACAGCTTGTGCTGGGGGATGAGGGACCAGGCAGTGTGGAGCATTTCCACGGACCACCTGAGAGTGACTCCACTGCCTGCTCAAGGCAGCTTCCAGCTCCTCCTGCCCCATGCCCTGTCATAACCCTGCTGCCCCCTCCCATCTCTTACCCCCAACACTGGCCCCTTCCACCCAGGCTACAGCCTGCCCAACCAGCAGGCATCTCTCCAGGGGAAACCTCCCTGCTCCCCACCTGCCTCCTGCCCAACACCAAAGCAGCCCTGCTGCCCCCACCTGCTGCCCCCTGCACTGATGTGATGCTGCCCCATGCACAGAGATCCTCATCCTGCCCCACGAAAGAGACCCTGATGCTCACGTCCACCTGCCTCCCCTCTTGAGCCTGTGCTACCTCCTGGCCCCAAACCAGCGGGATCTGCTGTCTGTGCCCTGCTCCTACCCACTTGCTCTTGCCTGTGCTACTCTTCTGGGACCCTGCTGCCTAGGTCCATCTACAGACCCAGCTCATGAGGGACCCTGCTGACTACCCATCTGTCCCCTGCCTCTCATCCACCCCTGGGAGGCTGCTGGCCCCACATCACCTCCTGACTCTCTAGTTCCTCCCGTGCAGCACCTGTGGACTTATCCCCCCAGCACAATTAGCTAGTGCCTGGGACAGTGCTCCCTGGGGGTCACAGCTGTCTCCTCCTCTGGGGCTACCTGCATTGAGCCATGCGGGTTCTCAGCACTAGCAGTGTCATCAGCAGAGCCCCAGCCCTGCCACCAGACTCTGATCTGTCCCCATCACTGCGCAGGAGACAGAGCTGAGAAGCCGTTGGTTCTCCCCAAAGTGAAGACTTCTCTGCCCAGATCTGAGCACCAGCTCTCTCAGGACACTGCCCCAGCCCTGGGGAAGGGGTAGCCCCACCTGATGGGAGAAATTAAATAAGGGACCGAATAAAATCATGTGTCACCAGGCAAAGCCAGACTCAAAGGGGCTTCAGCACCTGCTTTTTCCTGCTGCTGCAAAAGTCTGGTGCCTGGGCTGGGGATGAAGGACTCCCCCAGTACCTGCCCTGGCCCCATGGCAGCCTCTGAGGGGTCTGAATGTTGCTGGATATGGGGGGCAGCCCAGGGTCCAGCCATTCTCACATGCACGTTCAACAAATCCACATACTCGTGCTCCCAATAGCAGTAGCTGATGTCCTCCAAAGCCAGCTGAGAGCCCTCAGGGCAGGGTCCCAGGGACTGCCTCTGCTGGCACCTGCTGCTGGGGAGCCCAGGACGGCCTGTGCAGAGCTGTGGGGTGAGCCCAGGGGGAAGGGGACAAAGGTGACTTGCACGGGGGGCTGTGGATCACATCAGGAACTGGTAGCATCCCTTCAAGTCATCCTCTGTCGGAGCTTCACTCCCTTTGCATTGATGATTGACACCACGTTCCTCTACCTACCTGAACTGCCAAAAGGAACCTGGCAGCCATGGGGTGAGGGAAGCACCAGCTGCAGTTAAGGGAGCACAGGAGAGCCTGACTGACACCAAGATGTAAACCCACAAGGCTTGGCAAATGCAGCCCCAGGAAAATGGAGCGCTGTAAATAGAGGGCTCGACACACCACAGGTACAGACAGTTTATTGGTCAGAAAGGCCATCATCCCCAAACAGGGCAGAAATCTGCTCCTTTCCAATCCAAAAGGAGTGATCCAGAGTGGTAGTGGGAGCAATTACAACAGTTTGAGATCCAGCACATTTTTCAGAGCACTTTACTCAACCCACACCTATTCTACCCACCAGCCCCACAGGACACCCCAGGAACCCAGGCCAGTCTTACCAGATCTCAATTTTAACAAGGTGGCTACAAGCTCAGAGGCCCCCAAGGACCACCCTGACCCAAGGGTAGAGCACGCGTTCCCTGGGTATCACTGGGCTCCTCCATCCTGTCCTTTCCTTACAGCATTTTTCCACTGCTCAGGCTGAGAGCGATACTGGTGCTTTCTAGGACATATTAGCTCAAGTTGGGCCCCCACGGGAGGCTCCTTCCAAATGGCTGTGACAACTCCTCAGAGTTAACTCTTTCTCTGCCTAAGCTTGAAGCAGATCTGCGCTCAACAATGCTACTGTTATTTGGGGGATGTTCAAAGGACTCTTGTATGAAACATGGGGGAGCAGTAACAAGACCATTTGCAGAAATTGTCACAGCCGTTCGGAAGGAGCCTCCCGTGTTGGGCCCAACTGAAGCTAATATGTCCTAGAAAGCACCAGTATCGCGCTCAGCCTGAGCGATGGAAAAATGCTGTAAGGAAAGGACAGGGTGTAGGAGCCCAGTGATACCCAGGGAACGCGTGCTCTACCCTTGGGTCAGGGTGGTCCTTGGGGGCCTCTGAGCTTGTAGCCACCTTGTTAACTCTGAAGAGTCAGTGCCAGGTGTCCATGTGAGGATGGAGGGAAAGTGAGAAGAGCTCCAGATAGAGGGACAGGTGCCAGGATGTCCCGACTGGAGAATCACGCCAGACACCGCAGGCCCCGAAGCTGCAGGATCTAAAGTGAGGAGCCCTGCAGGGAGAGAGGGGAGAGACATCAGCACAGGGCAGGGACCAGCGGCACTGGGCAAGGGCCAGAGCAGGGATCTGACAAGCTCCAGGGGCTCTCAAAAGACTCATCTGGAGCCTCTGGGTTGAGAGATGCTTTGACAGGACCCAGGATGCTCTGACCCTGGGAGTAGCTCAAGGTTGGGTCTGAATGTTCATAATGAGGGAAATGGAAACTCCTCTTCCTCACTGCAAATGCTCCATCTCCCACCCTGGTTGGGACAGGCAAGTGCCTACAGGGTGAAAGGTCAGGAGCAGCTGCTCCATGGGCACCCTATACACCCTGTGGACCCTGGGAAGGAGCGGGGCTTCATAGCAGTGGACTGAGATGGAAATGACCTGTTGGCTGGGGAAGAGGGCAGCCTGGAAAACCAGGAGAAACATGATGAGAGTCTGGGTAAGGGCAGCCCCTTACTGAGAGTTCAGAGCTCCTGCCCTGGCCCTGAGGGATGGAGCAGACCCCATTAGGGACCCCACATCCCTCATTAAAACCTAAATCATGAGGGGTTGCAAGGGGTGTCAGAAATGAGGAGACTGATTCTGATCAGAGTAGACGAAAGAGGAAAGGTACTATCTACACTCTCATACCACAGGTTCTTTTCCTCAACAAGGAAAAAGAAAAAAATTGCTGCTGGAAATCACAGAGAGCATTATATGTGAGAAATACGGTAAGAGCAGCTTCCGCTAGTTACCAGGTAAGAGTGAAAGCTGCATGGGCGCCAGAGGGAACAGAGCCACGAGCAGTGCTTTCTAGGGCTGTGCAGAGCTTCAGATCACTATTCAGATTTGGAGATGATTTTGAGGATTTGGAGGCCGAATCTACAAATCTGAATCGAAATGCTGGAAGCTTTCAGCTTTCCGAATCGATTCGGAAAAGATTTGGCGATTCGGCCATAGGCTACAACGGGGAATCAATGAAATAGCTATAACTTTGTTGTATTTTGGTTGATTCAGATGAAACGTACAGGGCTGATAGCCACTGCTGAGAGCATGAAGCATGCCAAGCTACACAGTGATAGGTGCAGGGGTTTCTGGGAAACTTCCCCTCAAAATCCTGAAAGCAAAACTCATGTTACATATGTGTGTTAAGCCACAGCAGAGTCAAAACTGCAGCTATGCTAGCCCATGCAGAGGCTACAAAGCCTGCCAAGTTTCAAGGAGATAGGTGCAGGGATTTGGGGGAAACTGCACCTGAAGCTGTGGACAAGCAAAAGCCGGGCCATGGGTGACACCGTGTGTGTTAAGGTGCAGCAGGGTGACAGCTGCATGCCTGCTAGCCCCTGCTGTCACAACTTTTGTCTGTCAGCAGCCAGCGGTGCAGGGCCCCAGAACGCCTCTGCACCGATCTCCTCCACAGCTGGCAGGCTTTGTAGCCACAGCAGAGCCTAGCAGCCAGGTCTGCAGTAGTTTCCACCCCCCCGCCCCAAGACAGACACAGTTGCACAGGGACCCATGTCACGAGTTTTGTCTGTCAGCAGCTAGAGGTGCAGGGCCCCAGAACCCAGAGGCCCCTGCACCTATATCCTTGACAGCTGGAAGGCATCGTGGCCACAGCAGGGGCTAGCAGGCCTGCAGCTTTCACCCTGCTGCACCTTAACACACACAGTGTCACCCATGTCATGAGTTTTGCTGGTCCACGGCTTGAGGTGCAGTTTCCCCCAAATCCCTGCACCGATCTTCTTGAAACTTGGTAGGCTTTATAGCCTGTGCGAGGCTTCGGGCATTAGGCTTCCCAAAGTGGTTCAGAGCTTCTGAAGTGCTTTGGAGCCGCCTTGGAGCTGCCTCGGAGATCTGGCCATAGAGTATAATGGGGAAACCATAAGTTTGGCTTTCACGAATTTGGAGTACAGTGCCACCCAAATCCCTACACCGATCTTCTTGAAACTTGGCAGGTTTCATGCTCTCAGCAGAGGCTAACATTCCTGCAATTTCCATCTAAAAAAGAACAAAGTTATAGATATTTCATTGATTCCCCATTATACCCTATGGCCAAACCTCCGAATGTTCAGGGGCAAAAACATGGGTTCATTGCGGGCAGGTCCTGCCTGACTAACCTGGTTTCTTTTCATGATCAGGTCACAAAGTCCCTGGATGAGGATGTCGGGGTGGATGTTGTCTTCCTGGACTTTAAGAAAGCCTTTGACATGGTTTCCCACCACATTCTCTTTAATCTTGGTGACTGCGGCATTGGTGCCTACACAGTCAGATGGGTGGCAAATTGGCTAGATGGTCACATCAGACGGTGGTGGTGGACGGGTCATTTTTGACCTGGAGGGATGTGGGCAGTGGAGTTCCCCAGGGCTCGGTCCTGGTGTCTGTACTGTTCAACGTCTTTATCAGTGATCTGGATGTGGGTGTGGAAAGCACGCTTCCTGAATTCACTGATGACACCCAGTTGTGGGGCGAGGTGGGCACGCTGGAGGGGAGGGACAGAATCCAGCTAGATCTACACAGGTTGCAGAGGTAGGCGGGTGGGAATAGGATGGAGGTCAATGCAGAATCAATGCAGACAGGTGCAAGGTGCTGCATCTAGGGCGAAGGAACCAGCAACACGCCTATAGGCTGGGGATTACCCTTCTTGTCATCACAGTGGCAGAAAGGGATCTTAGAGTCATTGTTGGCTCCAGGATGAACATGAGCTGCCAATGCAAGGAAACGGTCAGTAAGGCTAACCGCACCTTGCCGTGCATCATGATGAGAGAGTCTTTATAAGGACTCAAGGACCTGGCTTAGTTAAACATACCGAATAGGACTTGAGAGACCAGTGTCAGTCACCCAGGCTTAAAACCAATACATTACCAGCCCAGACAGAGTGCTGTATTGTGGGGGATGAAGCAGCAACTGGACCGACTCTACATTTCAGTGGATACATATTTATACCCTCTTCCTCACAAGCTCTGAATATATAATTGCAGAGTTGCTGGCCTTCATCTCTGAAAACTCATGGTGATTGGAAGAGGTCCCAGATGATTGGAAAAGGGAAAAGATCATGTCCGTATTTAAGAAAGAGGAAAAGGAGGATCCAGGGAACTACAGACCAGTCATCCTCACCTCAGCCCCTGGAAAAATCATGGAGCAGATCTGCAAGGAATCCCCAAGGAGGAAGAGCTGGAAGTCCTCTCACAGTCATGGCACTGGGATGTGACTAGCAAATTGCCCATCAAGAATGATGGGGGTGGGGGCAGGGACAGAGGCCTGTGTCCACACCCCCACCCCACCACTTCAGGTCCGGACCCCTGTCCCCGACCCACAACTTCAGGTGTGGGTCAGGCTTCCCCACCTCCACCGCCCCGCCGCCTTGGGTCCTGGTCTGGATTCCCTCCTCTCACATCTGGGCCTGATTTCCTCCCCCAGGTGCTTTGGGTCCAGGTCCAACTTCCTCCCCTGTCCTCCGTCTCCCCCCCCCACACTGCTGCTTCGGGTCTGGGTCTCACTTCCCCCCTCCCTCCACCCCCATTTCCCCACTGCCCCTTCGGGTCCAGGCCCACTCCTCCTCCCCTCTCCCATTTGTGTTAGGTCCAGGCCCACTCCCCCCCCCGCCCGACACTTCAGGTCTGGCTCCCCTTCCCACCACTTTGGGTCTTATGCCTCTCCCACCTCACCCCCACCTCTGGGTCTTCCCAGCCCCTGTCCACCTCCCCATTCCCCTCCCTCCCTGTGCTCCACCTCTCCCAAGATGCATCGCAGCATGGCACTCCCGGGGGGCCCAGCTCCACATTGCTCCCCCCAGCCCCACTCCCCCCTCTGTCCCTGCCCACTGCCTCCCCTCCCCGCTGGCTGTTTTGGGGGGTGGCAGGGCCGGGCAGCATGGGGGCTGTCACCATCATCCCCCACCCCGCACCCTCAGGCATGGAGGTGGGAGAGGGAAGCCCAGATGCTTGGATGGCCAGGGCTTTTTCCCCCATGCAGCCCGGACTGCCCAGCCAATCAGCACCCATCCTCTCGGTGGCGCATGTGCAGTTGGTCTGGAGCGTTATAGACAGACAGACAGACAGACAGGCCAAGCCCTTTACTATATTAGAATTGGAATAACAGAGACTTGGTGGGAGCTCGCATGCCTGGAGCACTAGAGCAGATGGAGCATCCCGCAGGAGCAGGCGGGAGGTGGAGCGGCGCTGCCTGCTTGTCAGCAGACCCAGAAGTGGACCAAAAGTACTTCTGGTATACTTCTGGGTCTTCTGGGAAGCATGCTTGGAGGTCCCCTCGTGCCTCTGCGGTTTGGCAATCGGCCGTGAGGAGACCCTGTGTGCCCAACTGAGACCCAGGAGGCACCTCAGTGACAAGAAGTTATCCATTTCTACTAAGTTTGGGAAGTATCAAGAAATTGATTAACAACCAGGGGAAAGACATGTTTTTTGAGGAATTGTCCTTGGAAGATTAAGGGAACCACTAAGGTAAAACAAGAGTAAATCAGGAGGAAACATCTATCACATATAGAGAATGGCTCTTCCTGCACAGGACCAGGAATTAATTGCAAAAGAACTAGTTACTATACTAATTATTCAAGGACAGACATTTTACACAGCTACATGCCAGACAACAAGAGCCTGCTTAAACTCATCATGAATACAGTAAGGTATTCATGGAAGGGATACCTCATTATTTGTTGTCAGACAGCCTAGACACAAACTCACATCTTCTTGCACTGTGCAATTGTCATCAGTATTTTGTATTTTAACTTTTGTGAGTAGGCCCAGCTTAGCTTGAGTTTCACAGTCATCCGTCACTGGGGCCAGACTGGAACTGGACATCAAACGACAGGAAGGATGAGTGAGCCCATTCCCCACCCTTCCTGTCAACACGGGGAGGGGCACTAACATGCAGTCTCAGGGGGTGCCAGGGGCAGGGCAGCTGGGGTGGGTGCCAGTGTACAGCTTCAGAGATGCACTGAAGCAGGGAGCTGGTCATCTCCTTTCTGGCAGCTGGACGTGGGGCTTTCCCAACTCAAGCTTCTCCCTTGCTCTTGCCTGGGGAGGCAAGAGGAGAGTGCACAGTGTAAGTCTTTAGCACCATCAGCCTGTAACCAGTGACACAGGTGCCCCAGCCCCATGATTCGTGAAGGACTGGTTGGGGACCTCACTGCATGGGACATTCCTGCAACTCTCTGGGTCCTGGGGTCCCCACCATGGGTATAGGAGACCCACTAGCTCCAGCTTGTGAGTGATGGTGTGATGCCAGCACCTTGCAGCTGCAGAACAGGCTGTGGCACATGGTCCAGTGACATGAGGGACAGTGATGGAGGGGCTATCCTGAGCTTGGGGGCTCATTGCCTGGCCCACAAGGAAGTGCTATCCTGCATCACAACTCCCAGCCCAGCCCTTGGTCTCTAGTTGGTATCTTACACGAAGGGCTCCCCTGGATCATAGCAGCCCCAGCACTACCCCTCTTGTCTCCTTCGGCTTAGAGATGTCCCACACTCCCATATTACCATCCTTTGTGACACTCCCTGGGGAGCCCTCACATCTTCAGAGGAGCCCCAAACCCCTCTCCGCTGTCTCCTGTCTGAGCACTGAGAACAAGCTGGGCTACGTCACAGGTGCCAAGTGCCTCACTTCCACTGGACTCATTCAGGCCTTGCCAGCTCGTAGCAGAGGAAACATTGCCAGGTTTGGGAACCACTCCTTTCATTACATTCATGTTATAGCTCCCCTCCTCCACAGCAGAGGCAGCCGGGATTTCCCAAGTGCTTTGATCTCACAGTTCATGCACATGGTCAGTAAGGCACAAGCTCTGTAAGGCTGTCCAAGGCCAGGCAGAAATAAAGGACTCCAGCCACAAGCGTGGGAAACAGCTGCCGGGCTGGGCAGCACAGGCTGTGCTGTGAACATCTAGGGGCTTGGTATGCCATTAGTAGACTCAATAAAACCTAACTTCAAATTTTCACCTGCATATTACACCCCACCACCCACGTGGATCGAGGGGGTGACATCCTCAAAAACCAGCTAAGAGCCCTCAGCGCAGGGCACCAGGAGCTGCCTCTGCTCGGGTCCCTGATCAGCAGGTCCAGACGGGCTCTCCTGAGCTGTGGGCTGAGCCTCACGGGGAGACTCCAGAAGTTTCTTGCATGAATGGTGCGTGCCCCCAGTGGCTGGTGGGGCACGGCTGTGCTGGGGGCAGTGGGAGCGTGGTGGCGGTCAGCCCCTGCCAGCACTTCAGTCACGGTGGATTTCTGATTGCCAGCGTTTGCCCCATCCACCACCTGTCACTGACAAGGAATATGGCAGCCATGGGGAGGGAGGAGGCATCAGCTGCAGTTAAGGGGCTGGAGACTGCCTGACTTGGCTCCAGGGCCCTCTGCCGCTGGGGGAAGAGACCCAGACCCGGGCTAGCCCCTGAGGGACTCTCTACATGAAGGAGGGCTGTGTGGATTCAGGCCTGGACGGGACCTCAGCCCTCAGGAAATTCCTCATCCTGGGGTCTCCACAGTGTGTGTGGGAGACCCCCTGGCTCCCGCCGGGGAGGGGGATGAAGGGGCTCCAATAACTTGGAGCTGCAGGATGGGACATGGCCCTTGCTCTCCTGGGGCACAAGTCTCAGCACAGCTCTAGGCACATCTCTCTGCGATGGGTTCCCCCAGTTCCTAAAAGCCCCCACGTTATCCCTGCCCTCACCTCAAGCTCAGAGGTGCTCCACCAGCCCAGAGTACCATCCTTTGTGTGACACCCTGGGGAGCCCTCACACCAGCTCTTCAGTGCAAAGTGCCTCAGCTGCACCAGACTCATTCAGTCAGTGCCTGATCACAGCAGAGGAAAGTTTGCCAACTTAGGGAATCGCACCCTTCACCTCATTTGTGCTAGAAATGGCAGGTCCCCTTCTCCAGAACAGATTTTCCCAAGTGCTCAGATCTGATCTCCCCTTTCGCAGACCATCAGTAAGGGACAAGCCATGCTCATGATGTCCAAGGACACTCAGAAAGCAACAAGCACAGCCAGAAGCATGGGAAAGAGCTGCCAGGCCGGCCAGCACAGACTATATTGTGACCATGCAGGGACATGAGACCTGTATTACCATTAGCAGGTTCAAGGAACAAGAACCAGAGATTGTCACCTGCATGTTCAACACCTTCACACGCTCACACTCTCAGTAGCTGATGTCCTCCAAAGCTAGTGGAAAGCCCTCAGGGCAGGGCCCCAGAGATGGCCTCCGCTGGCA
>NW_005843740.1:0-3607 GCF_000455745.1 Alligator sinensis | reverse complement strand
GGGCTGGAGAATCACGCTGGGCAATGCAGGCCCCGAAGCTGCAGGATCTAACTGAGAAGCCCTGCAGGGAGAGAGGGGAGACATCAGCACAGGGCAGGGACTAGCGGCACTGGGGAAGGGCCACAGGGGGGGGATCTGACAGGCGCCACGGCCTCTCTAGAGGTGTGTCTGGAGCCTCCGGGTGGGGAGATGCTTTTGTAGGGCCCAGGATGCTCTGACCCTGGGAGTAGCTCTAGGTTTGGCCCAAATGGCACTAATGAGGGAGATGGAGACTCCTCCTCTTCCTCACTGCAAATGTTCCACGTTCCAGTTCCCACCCATGTTGGGCTGGGCAAGTGTTGGGGTGAAAGGGCAGGGGCAGCTGCTCCATGGACTCCCTGTACAGCCTGTGGTCCCTGAGGGGGAGGGGGCTTCGTAGGGGTAGACTGAGATGGAAATTACCTGTTGGCTGGGGAACGGGGCGGCCTGGAAAACAAGGAGAAACATGGTGAGAGTCTCACCAGATGCAGCCCCTCTGAGAGATCAGAGATCCTACCCCAGCCCTGAGGTGCAGAGCAGACCCCATTAGGGGCCCCGCAACACCCCGTTATAAAACTAAATCACAGTCTCACCCAAACAGGGCTGGATATAGGGATTCACTGTGTGCACGTGTAGATATTTCCCTGAACTGGATTCACTACTCTGTGCTTGGTCTCTATTTCCAGACAACATTCAGCGAGGATGAATTCAAGCAGGGTCACACTTGTGTGAGCCACAGTATCAGCTAGGAAGGTGTGTCTGCATCTTCACTACATGACCCAAGACAGGCAGGGAGACATGGGCAGAATCAAGTGTCAGGAACAGCCCTAGACCAGAGCATGGCTGTGCACATTTTGGAGGAGCCCTTGCTATGTTTTTCTTTTCTGCCAAAAACAAAAATTGAAAATTTAGGGACGAAGGAGGTGGTGAGGGGTGTCAGCCATAAGGACACTGATTCTGATAAGCATGGATGCCAGAAAAAATATACTAGCCTTTCATACCACAGACACTTTTCCTCAAAATAGTAAACAAAACCCACCTGCTGGAAATTGCAGTGAGCATTATATGTGAGAAATATGGTACGAGCAGCTTCCCCTAGTTCCCAGATAAGTGTCAAAGCTGCACGGGCCTCACAGGGAGCAGAGCCAGGAGCAGTGCTTTCTCCTTTCTGCTGCTGCTCCTCATCTCCTGCCTCCAGGAAAGGTCTGTTATTCTCCCCTCTGCTGTTCACAATGCAGGGGGACATTTTCTCCCTGGGTCTGTTGTAGGTGAGACAATCCTTCCCCTGTCCAACATCCCTCCGTGACTGGGTGGGCCAGGGGTGAGACCAGAACAACTGACACCTGCAGGCCTTTCACACCTGCAGGGCTGAGGATCTACATTACATTGCAGTGAACAAAATCAGTCTGACCCACCAGCTGGCAAAGTGTCCTCTGCTGGAGCAACAAGGTCAGAGACAAGGGAAGCTGAAATTAAGGTCTGGTGAGAGAATAATTTTTGCCAGGGGAAAACCTTGCTCTGTCTCAGCAGACGAGCAACAGGACAGAGGAGAGAGATTTGGGACAGAAAGCCCCCCTGATACCTCAGTCCTCTGAAGTCCCACAGTGGAGTAAACCCAAGTGCCCCCACCCCCTTGGGACTGGCACCTCCGAAACCAGGGTCGCTGCCCTGAAGCAGAGGAGAGGAAATGCCCAGAGTCAAGGCAGTGGCTGCTCTGCCTCCCCACGGCCCCTGCTCTGCCCTGCCCCTTAGAGGAGGGAGGGACAGTGGGATCCAGCCCCAGCCCCAGGAGGTGAGAAACTGGGAGTCCCCTGCCAGACTCCAGGGCAGCTCATACTGGGGTCTGAGAGGGAGTGGAGCCTGCAGACAGACCTACAGACCAAGCATTTTGCCCCAACAACGCCTTGGTTCCAGCACCCCAGCCGTGCCCCTCACCTTTCTTGTTCCTCAGGTAGACGAGGAGTCCCAGCGCCAGGAAGATCAGCCCCAGCACAAAGCCCCCGACCCCCGTCAGCATCTTGCTCCTGGCTGAGTCTGCCTGAGCCTCTGTGGGGACAGGAGCCAGAGGGGGAGGGTTCAGTCTGGGCTCCTGCATCCTGCTAACACCCCTGCCCCTGCTCCTGGGGTGGGGTAGGGGCTCTGACCCCAGACAGCATTTGAGGGACTACACAGAGCGAGAGCCCCACCACCAAGATCTCAGGGGCTGCTCCAAGATTCCCAGGCTCTTACCCCAGTGCATGGTGATGGACCCCGGCAGGCTGCTGTGCTCCACCTGGCAGGTGTAGACGTCCCCGCTCCGGGGGGTCATTTCCAGCATCACCAGGATCTGGAAGGTCCAGTCTCCGTTCTGCATCAGCTCCGTGGACACCACTCCGGCCGTCTGCTCCTGCCCGTTCTTCAACCACTTGACCTCTGTCCCACTAAAACCCCATCACAGAGCAAACCAGTGTGCCCTGATTTTGTTGGGGAGACTTTCACCTTGGGCTTCACTGGGGGGGAAAGAGATGGAGAGAATGAGCTGGGAGAAAGAATGATTCCTCTATCAGCACACATTCTTTTCCTCAAGAACAGGTAACTGGGCTGTGCAATGTGAATCTTAACTGAGATATACGGTAAGAGCACTTTCCGAGCAAATGTGTAAGTCAAATCTGCAGGAACTTTCAAGAAGCGGAGCAAGTGGGAGCCTCCCTGCTGCTACGTGGTTACTTATGGTAAGGAAATGTTTTTTTCCCCCTACTGCACATTGTTGCTGCTGCATTCTTGGCTGCATGTTGCATTCAAGAAATTATGATTTTTTTTTAGTTAAAGCTAAACTTTAATTTCAGTTTCTTTTTTTTTTAGTTTCAAATGACCCGAATCCAGAACACAACACTTCCCAGAGACGAGCCTATGAGCTCCATTTCAGCAACCTGCTGGATGCTAGAGATCATGGACTAAACATAGACACTGGATTTTTGATACATTATAATCTCCCTGACAACTGACTCCCAGCCCAACACAGCCCAGCCCAGCCCAGCCCCTGGCTTCTTTACTTCTCATCCCATCCAGGAAGAGCACACACTGACTGCTGCAGCTTCCTGAGCCTGACGAAGGGTTTTTGAACCAGAAAGCTTGCTTAATAACTATTCTCCAACCATTTGGGTTGGTCTAATAAAAGATATCAAATTCACCCAAGGAACCTTGTCTGCCTGAATCCAGGAGTGTCTTTCAAAGGCTCTGGGTTCCCTTTTTCATTCAAGATGTCAGGTGGAGACCTCTCCATTTTGGAGTCCAAGCTCTATGGCTGCAGCACCAAGTGTCCTGTCCTGGGTTAATGGTTTCTAGCTGTGGACACCCAGGGGCTTTGCTTGGGACTGCCAGAGAGTGGCAATTATATCCCAGGTTTGGGACCTGGCCCTGTCCCCAGGGGACCGCATCATGTGTCTCATCAGCAGACATTAGGGTTTTCCATTTGCTGCAGAAAAATGTCAATGTTCTCCTTTAAAGAGAAAAGGTGGTCGGGTAGAGGCGCAGTCCCGCATGCAAGTCCCGCTGGTCTGCTACTCCTCACCCTGCTGGTTTAGATTCATAGATGTTAGGGTCAGAAGGG
>NW_005843739.1:54895-55650 GCF_000455745.1 Alligator sinensis | reverse complement strand
GGCCTCAGTCCCCGCGAGCGAGTGGGAAAGGGCCTGTGTGTCGCTCTATCCCCAGGCACCTCTTCTTAAACCACACCCTCCTCGATCTCCACCCGTTTATCATCATCGCATCAATGTGCCTGTGGATGTCACGGGAAGGACGCGTTTATTCTCGGTATGTTCATTCTTCAAAACCCCAGGGTACGGCAACGTCACCCAAGTCCCCCTCCGGAGCAGGGCGCGGCCGTCACCCGCTGTCTACAAGCCTGGTCCTGAGAGCACTGGGCCGCCTGTCTGCGGAGATGTGCGGAGGCCCGTCAGAGCAGAGCAAGGTAGCGGATGCGCACTGTGTTAGATGGAGACGAACAGGAGACAGCGGAACCGCCACTCACTCAGAACCAACATCAGCGCAACCAGGAGCCCAGAGCTGCGGGGAAAGTCCTATTCCTGTCCCCAGGAGAGTCAGAAACAAGGCATCTCTCTCTGCAGCTACAGCCCCAGGGCAGAGCTGTCTGCTGAGCAGTGAATATTGAAGCAAACGACATAGCACCCTGGCTGTCCATGAGTGCAGGTGACAGTGCCTGCTGCGACAACCCCCATGAATCCCTTTGTCCGTCTGCCTGTTTTCCTACCGGCCTCCCTTCAGCTGAAGCTTCCAGTTTGGTGTTGGCAGCTCTGGCCTGTTCTGCAGCTGCCCGCGGCGGGCAACTGAGGGAACTGCAAGGGACATCCAGAATTGGGCCCCCTCCCGCCGGTGTCCCCGCCAGGAAAGAGGG
>NW_005843739.1:48771-54873 GCF_000455745.1 Alligator sinensis | reverse complement strand
TGGCGGGAAATTGCAGAAATTTGGCTTCACTTTGCAGTTGTACTGGCCGCTGATTCACAGATACAAAGAAGGACTGGAGCCATAGTGTATGTATCTCTGCCTGACTGTATACTCACCACCCCACTTACCTGCTTCTATCTATTAATATCGCTATCAGTCCCTCAATAATAATGTCAATCTTCTGGAACATGTAATAGGGAGAATACGTTCAGTTTCAGGGTTTTCCTTTAAGCCCGTGTCCTAGTTCTTTCTGAACAGGAAAGACATTTTTAGTAAATTTTTTACTAAGACCAATCCCACCAGGTTCCTGGCTGCACCACTAGCATCATCTCTGGATGTTTTTAGGGTATATTTCTCTCCCCACTGAATTCACCTCTTCCCCACAGCGGTCCTGCCTCGAAGGGCTTTCCTGCCCTTCTCCACCCTTTCCGCCTCCTTCCTGCTACCCGTCAGTTCCGCTCCTGCAGTTCTTGTGCGGGGCAGCACCCGGATGCCACACTGTGTCTCCCACAGCGCAGTAATATACGGCCGCGTCTCCCAGCCCGGCTCCTCGGAGCTCCAGGGTGCTGGACTTTTTGTCTGCTGAGATGTGGAGAGCCCCCTCCGGGGCGGAAAAATGGACAGTTCTCTTTAATGCATGCACGATGTATTTGGGACCTCCATTCGGGAACTGCCGGTACCAGTGTATATATGCATTCGATAGCACTGAGGGGTGGCTGCAGGTGAGGTTCAGCGGAGCTCTCTCCACGACGTATGTCGAGTCCGGCTGCAGGATCTCAGCTCTGCCCTCAGCACCTGGAAAGGGGAAGCAAGAGGAAGTTGGGATTACTGGACCCCGGAATTCCGCGCTGCCCAGAAGGGTGAATTCCTTCCTCCTGGTAACCGCGCCCGTCTTCACCGGGGAATGCTGTTAAAAGAGCCAAGCAATGAATCTGAGCTGTGAAGAGATTGAAGTAGGTGGATGGACGTGGATTGCAGGACAGAGAGGAAAGGTGAGGCATTCGGGAAGCTGGACACTAGGTGGGAGCTGTGCGTTTGCTAAGGCAGGGAGGGAGAGCTCAGAGATGAGAATTTCCACTCACTGAGAACGACCAGCAGCAAAACCAACGGTCCCGAGGCGGCAACCATCCTCGTGGGGACCTCCCCTTGCCTCTGCGCTGAGCAGCCTTTTATTCTCGCCCCCCAGGGCCTCCACGAGCGGGAATCTCCGTCCCTTTCCTGCAGCTACAGACAGCAGGGAGCTGTGCTCTCAGCAGTGGTGTTCACCGGGAGTTCACAGACAGATGTCCTTAGACAGGTTGTTTGGTGGTTTAAGGGGCCTTTCCAACACGCAGCCCAATTTCCCGGTCGCTGATCACGGGGCGGGCTCAGAGAACAGGACTCCAGGAGAAACCGATGCGTGCAGCACGGCGCCTGGCCGGGTCTGCCGGCTTGCGCTGCAGCGGCCCCGCGAGGGCACATGTTTGAACTGCAGGGGACTCCCAGCTGCAGAAGCTCTCTCTCCCCGAAACTCCCCTGGGGGAGTGGGACTATGCAAGTATGGCTCTCTACACAGCAATATTCCGCCTCACTACTACCCGCACCCGCGCTTGTTCTCCACCGTTTCTCATTATCCCATCCCCTGGCCTGCCGCTATCCTGGGAAGAAGTCCTCCATTTTGTGGGTTTTCTTCCCGAATTGCACTCATTTTCCCGGGGACCCTGCCCCGCCCCTCGCGACATACACACAAACAACCCCCTCCCCCTCGGCTCTGACCCGGATTTGTTGGGCGGGGCAGCCCCCGGCTGTCACACGCTGTATCCACACTGCCGCTCCCAGCCCGACTCAGTGTGTGTATTGAGTGCATGTGACTCGTGTGAGCGTGTTAGTAGATTGCGTGAGAAGCTTGGCTGGTGCGCGTGCCCGCGCCAGGACTGCGCCAGCACTGGGACGAAGGAAGTGAAACACTGGGACAGAAATTCCTCTCTAGCCTGGCAGCTGTGCCAACTGCATGAGGGGGCGCTAGGCGGCAGCGCCTCTCACGCACCGACTCCCAACAGCGTTTCCGAAGTCCCATACAATCCTGTTCACATCCCCACGCTGCTCCCCAAATGCTTACCTAGTTTCATTCTCGATTTTCACCTTAGGAAGAACCGTCTCTTCAGCTCATCTCATGGGGATTTCATTGCTTGAGAACACAGGCTGCCTTTCTGAAGCTGCCTAGGTGATTTAAAGTCCCCGCCTAACCTAAATTCACGGGGAGGGAGGACAGGTGAGGGGACTCCCCAGTGGATTCCTCAGATTCGGGCATCCCAGCCTTTCTGTGTGTCAGTGAGTTCTGAGTCTCTCCATCCTCTGGGTCCCATGGACAAGTCCAACCTCGGTCGGGCTCCGGGAACTTCCTGTTCAGTCAGAAGTTCCCTGTTCACACTGGTGTTTCCCCCTGCCCAGAGGGGTCAGGATGATATAGACAGGGATGATCATGCCTTGAGCAGAGGTTGGCAATAGGTGATTGCCCAAGGTCCTTTCCAACCCTTCGCAGTTGGTGCCACCAGGCAGGCCTCAGGTTCCTGGACAATGACCTGCATTTTTGTACAGTGGGCATGCTCGTGTTGGATGGGCTTCACCTCTCCCCTAAAGGCAAGCGTGTCTTCTCTTCCAGGTTGGCTGATCTCATATGGCATGCTTTAAACTAGCTTCACCATGGGATGGGGCCACAGGAGGACACGAAGTCACCTCCCAGCCAAGACAGGTGATGAGCACAAGAAGTACCCAGGTAAGTGAGTAGGGTCCAGATAGTCCTAGGAATCAGATGGGGGTGCATGCACCAACAGGAGGCCTTAAATGCCTTTACACTAATGCTCAAAGTATGGGGAATAAGCAGGAGGAACTCGCCCTCCAGATAGCTAGTACAAACCCAGACATAGTAGGGCTCACTGAAACCTGGTGGAATTCAACCCACGATTGAGCGGTAAACAGCAGGGGCTACAGACTATACAAGCAGGACAGAATGGGGAGGAAAGGCAGGGGTACAGTGCCATCACTGTACATCAGAGACCAATACATATCCTCAACTAACAGGATGGGGACAGAGAAGGGGCAGGCTGAAGTGCTCTGTGTCAGAATACAAGGGGGTTGCAGGGAAAGGGACTTAACAGTGGGTGTCCACTACAGACCACCCAACCAGGGGGAAAAGCTGGAGTAGGAATTCTCAGGTTAGTTTCTGGAGGCAGTTAAGTCAAGGGATGTGGTCATCATGAATGATCTAAACTACCCGGACATTTGCTGGGAGGAGCAGTCAGCGAGGTCTGACTGCTCATGTAGGTTCCTTGCTGGGATACAAGACCTCCATTTAACACAGGAGGTGCACAGTCCTAAGAGGGAGAATGCCCTGCTGGACCTGGTCCTGGCCACAGGCGACGACCTGGTGAGGGGACCCCAGGAGTAACAAGGAATCACGGCCACAAGTTGATTGAAAGTAGGTTCAGGCTAGACATCAGGAGGCATTACTTCACAGGCAGGGTGGCCAAGATCTGGAACCAGCTTCCAAGGGAAGTGGTGCTGGTTCCTACCTTAGGGTGTCTTTAAAAGGAGGCTTGATAACTACCTCACTGGGGTCATATGAGCTTAGCTTAGCAGGTGTCATATAAGCCCAGTATTCATTCCTGCCCAGGGCAGGGGGTTGGACTTGATGATTTGCTCAGGTCCCCTCTGACCCTACATCTCTGAATCTATAAATCTATGAACTCCACTTTTCTGTGATTTTGTAAGTCTAGCCTTGAGGTCCCAATTGAACACACATTCTGAACTGAATGACATTGAATGACAAGTAGGTTTGAAGTGGGATGAGGCATGCCTCGAGTGCCTACATTTGCTCTCACCTTGTAGTTGAGGCTAAACAGAATTGGGCCTGGCTAGGGCTTGATTAGGAGACTCCTTGGGATTCACAAGGGTACAGTTAATAAAAGAATCATAGCCACTTAGTTCATAGGAATTGTTACCTCTCAGGTCGGTGTTCTTGGGGAACCCTGGCACAGGACGCAGCCTGTCTGACTCACAAAGATCTCTCCCCCTCCTCTCCTCTGCCTGAATAAGAACTGATTAGAGGAAGGACTTACAAAAGACAAGGAAGATGCAGTGGGATACACACCTAAAACCCTCCAGAAAAGGGTGACAAGAGTGAAGCAATTCCCTTGGTCTCAATTGCATCTGAGATGGAACCAGATGACAACTCATTTAAATGGGAGATGGGACAGGCATGCACCATCATCAGAATTCAGGATGGAGAACAGAGATTCCAAGGCAAGGACCGCACTGAATTCTGGGATCAGAAAAGCAGGGGAACACTGCATGATGGGGAATCCTTGCTCCAAATGCTAATCAACCCATATCTACACACACCCAGGTTAGCATTTATTAGACCAATTCTAGTAATGAGTCCTCTGTTGGTATCGAAAACAGCGAATCTGCCTGTCTGTATTGTGAGCTCCCCCAGAGTAATGCCATCCATGGCCAGGAGTGATCAGTTCCTATTATCCAGCATAGGAGCCATTGTTTACCCATAAACCTAGTGTTCTTCCTTGAGCCATTGTTAGTTCTCTACAAAAACCCCAACCAAGCTCAAGTTTTTGTCCTGGTGCTTGGATCCAAAGCTGCACCAGTTCCTGGAATCTCTTCATTGATCATGCTGAGGACTCTGCCTGTCTGTCAGATCCAACAACACCTGGGAACCTTGACTGGTTCAAGCTTCACTGAATGGTGAGACCCCAACTCTCTCTCTTTCTCTCTCTCTCTCTCTCTGCCTCCAGGACCCTGACTTGTATTCTCTTACTCCAGGCAGAGCTTTCTAAACCTGACTTTTGCTAATCAAACTTGAGCCCCTATGTAATACTGTAACTGTTTATTTGTCTCTGTCTTGTATGGCTATTATTACTGGTATCATCATAAGTTCATATACCTGGCAATACATAACTTCTATGGTCAAGCTGGTTGCTATACTTTCTCTCTGAACCTCATCTACTCCTTCTTCCCCTTGACCTCCCTATTTGCTCTGTAGCAACACATCTTTTACCTAAGCCAAAGATCCCTGTAATGCCCAAAACTACAGTGGGGTCTGCTCATCAAGGGGTTTACTACTAGAACCATTGTGACAGGAGATTGTGATGTGCTGAGTTTTGAGGCACATGGGGGTATCAGCTGAAAGTGCTGATTGGTCCCAACCTGCTCAGACGTACTCTGTTAGCGTGTGTGTATGTGTGTCTAACTGCATTTATTATTGTCCTAATGAACTGAGTTCAAGGCACATGAGGGTGTCAGCCTATCAATGCTGAATAGTTCGGCCTGACTCAAATGTGCTCTGTTAACCTGTGTGCTTGTGTCTGACTACATTTTATTGCTGCCCTGATGAACTGAGTTCAAGGCATATGAGGGTGTTAGTTTGTCAATGCTAAATAACCCAGCCTGGCTCAGGCTATCCTGTTGATCTGTGTGTGTATGTGTGTACATGTGTTTGCCTAATTTGGTGGCTGGAGGAAACCAGCCCATTGAAACTGAGTCCTGCAAGATAGTTTCATTGGGGGTGAGGACTTGCAGAAGGGAGAGAGATAGCTCCGTATAGAAACACAAGTAACACAAGCAGCACACTGATAGGATTACAGAGACCCCCATCAAAGTACCCCTAATAAATGAGCACTCCCCAAAGTGACGGGGAAATCTGGTAACAGAATCCAGTCCGCAGCTGCCCTCCATTTACCTGGGTCTAAGCTGATGGGCAGGAAAAGGAGGAAGGTTTCTGCCTCAAGATCTGCCCAGAAGAGGATTTCTCTCAGCATTTAAGGAGGAGCTGAGGGGTGTTGTACATCCAAGACATAGTTTCAATGAAATTTGGGCATTTCAACCCATCAAACTGTTGTGGCAATCTCTACCTTCGCTTACAGCAGCTACTCACAGGTTTTCCATCCTGAAAGGACCTTTATGAGCATCCAGTCCTACCTCCTCTGTTGCATTTAGAAATGGTTTTTTTAACCTGGTGTCCTGAGAATTGACACAACACTTGATTAATAGCAGAAAGGCTTGCTTTAATAACAACCAATAATCTATACAACTAAATGAAAAAGAAAAAGA
>NW_005843739.1:47894-48761 GCF_000455745.1 Alligator sinensis | reverse complement strand
CCCTATAAAAAATGAGCTATTAACAGAAGTCCTAGTACATATTTAGTTACAGGAGTGTTTGCTTGCCAATGCAAGCATGGAAGCAGTCCAATCTTGCAGTCTTCAAAGAGCAGGATCCTTTGCTGGTTAAGCTGGGTGCAGTATGGCTTCTTGATCTCTCCTGGATTGCACACCTTGCTGGAAGTTCTGTCTTGCTTTATACTGCTTGATTGTAAAGCTTCAAAGCATTTTCCTTGTGTGGTGGCTGATTAAAATCTGAACCAAACAGGGAGGAAAGGGGTGACCATCATTGTAAAATTGTTAAATTGCCTGGCTCCTGGTTTTGGATTTGTCTAATTGTGAAAACGTGTGTTTCTTGCAGTTATTACCTATCTCAGCAATTAATTGTGATGGGCCTTGAGTGGTCAAACAGGACACTTAGACCATCACCAATACAAGCTATTACAAATTTGCCTCAATGATAAACAAATACCCAAAGACAGATCCAGTAACCAATGCCTCTATTTATAAAACTCCAGACATAAACTGAATGATTGAGACATTTGTAACACCTTAGACATGGGATGGCTGAGAAATGTGAGGATGTCACATACAGGACATCTTTCCTGTATCCAATGCACCTTTTACAGGTTTTGCTTGAAATATATATTTTGTCTTTTGTCTCCTTTAGTTTCATAGTAGCTAGGGTCAGGAGGGACCTGAACAAATCATCTAACCTGACCCCCTGGCACAGGCAGGAATGAATGCTGGGTTCACAAGACCCTAGACAGGTGATCGTCCAAGCTCCTCTTGAATTTGCCCAAGGTAGGGGCAAGGACCACTTCCCTGGGAAGCTGGTTCCAGATTTTGGCCACCCTAACTGTAAAA
>NW_005843739.1:28577-47524 GCF_000455745.1 Alligator sinensis | reverse complement strand
TGAGAGGCACCTTCGGATGTACGACAAGGTATGGCTGGCCTTGCTGGCTGCGGTCTGGCATTGGTGGCTCATGTTCATCTTGGAGTCAATAATGAGCCAAGGAGTCAATAGTTGCTAGTTCAATTGAAATGTATATGTAATTTCCTTGCCTTCTTTAGTTATACTGGCTTAGGCTTTTTCTGTGGCTTTCTTAGCTTGGACATACCCATGTGACAAACGTGTCAGGTTTTTGTTAAGGTAAAGATATGGATTTTGGATGTTGGGGTAGTGATATGAAATCTGAGTGTGCAGCTGAATGAAGGCTTTTTCCCGTGTCTCAGCAAAACGCTGCTGGTCACAAGGCTGGATGATATATTAAAAGTTCATTAACTTTGCAAATGCTTAGGCAAGAGGTTTTCTAAACAGAGTAGTGTTAGAGCCTATTGTGTAAGAAGAACAAGATACAGCCCACCAGCTATCCTCAGGAGATAAGACAGAAGCCAAACCTTGGAGGTAGTGCTGAAATCAGCAAAGAACAAGAAAGGAGCAGCAAGTGACCGAGAGTACCCGAGGTCATGGTTTTAGGCATGCGCTCTTAGCAGAGGCATGTAAATGAAGGAAACGCATAGGCAATTCCACGTTAATGAAGTAAACAGTAAACAGAGGAGGAGCTTGAAATGGGAGGAGAAATGGGTGGAACCGGAGGTGGAACAAGGCAGTGTAACATTTAGGAAAGTTTGGCAAAGGAGTCTGGTGAGTTCAGCACTGTTTCGGGCTAAATTCCCTCTCTCCTCTCCACAAACTTCTCTAAAGTCAGTCTTGATTGCCACGTTACCGCCAATACTTTCCACCTCAGTTGTATTTCTGCGTTGGATGAGAAGGAGAGAGACTTGCCCAAGGTATTTAGATCCCCATAATTCAGAGAGACCAAGCCGCGTCATGTTTCAGTAGCGAACTGGCCCCTCGGCCCTCTCGGACTTTTTGAGAGCTGAGAACAGAGGCGCATTTGAGGTACCAGGTGACACCCCTGCAGGGCCTCGGTGCCGGTTCCTATGCATTCTGGGTCGTGGATGACTTGCTCGGGGCCGCACAGGGGGAGCAGGGAATTGTATCCGCATCCAAAGCAGCTGGTCTTGAGAAAGAGCTTCCGTGGCACAAATGTCAGCCCCAGCAGAGCCTCATCTCCAGGGACCGCCCAGGGGAGAACAGGAGGATCTGAGCGTGTCCTCTGAGGTCTCACGACTGGGCTCCTCCTTCCGTGTGCAGGCAGGACAAATACTTGTACAGCTCTCGCTTGTCACTCTGTCGCTGTGCCTCTGAAGGGCGCAGTGATACACCGCGCTGTCTGCCAGCTCCAGGACCCTGATCTTCAACTCTGTGGAGGTGTCATCCGTCTCGGAAGAAAAGCGCTCCCGGGCGAAGTCTGCAGTGGAGCTGGCTGATTTGGCTGTCTTTGCTCCTCTATACAGCAGGTACTGCAGGGTGCGGTTCGGATACTGGCGGTACCAGTACAGATAGTAAGCGGCATTATAGCTGGTATTGTAGGAACATCTGAGTGTCACCGTGCCTCCTTCTGCTGCAGACACCTGAGCTGCCGCGGACTGGATGGCGTCAGCCAGAGCAGCGCCTGCCAAGCAATCAGTAACAAAGGGGATAGACACGGTGAATGCCCAGTCCCTGGAAGGGGATGATCAGACAAACTTTGCGGCCAGGCAGTTGTCAGGAAGGATGGAGAAAAGGAGAGACGCAGCGATAAGGAGACAGGAATGGGAGATGAGTTCAGAGGAAAACACAAGTTTTGTCTCAGGAAGAGAAGGACAGAAACCATCAGCAGCTGGACAGAAGTGAGGGCAAGGCTGAAAGCTTCATTACCTGGGCTAAGAGTAACTACTAAAAGGCTCAGGAGCAAGCGCATCTCCATTGTCCAAGCACAGCGGATCCCGCTTCTAGACACTTAAGAAAAACCCGTTGGGGGGGAGCAGGATCCGCGGTGACTGCAGTATCCTGGCCCAGGTCCCTCTGACACTTCTCGGGGGAAGGGAGGAGCTCTGTTCTCAACCTGCCGCCTCTCCCCTTTTCACCATGGTGGGAGCGAGAAAGGCGGGCTTTGCCCCAGACTGCAGTGAAGGCGATTCTTCTTCCCCCGTTCATTAACCCGAAGAGTGGACTCTTAAAATCAATTGTTTGTTTGTTTTTCGGTATTTGTGAATGAACAACGTTCGGGCGTCAACGAGACTTGTTAGGCCTCCTCCTTCTGTGGTGCTGCGTGCATGGATAAGAGGGGAGCCAGAGAGATGGAACTGGGAAGTAGCGATCAGAAGAGAGAGAACCTGCAGACAGACAGACAGGTGGCAGGGATCCCAGGGCCCTCTCATTTACAGGCACCCACCCGGCCCAGATTTGTGGGCTTCTCTTACAGTTTCATTGAAAATACGTATTTTAAATCTTCTCGTACCCCAGTCCCGCCAGTGTTCACTTAGAAATACTCCGGTACCACATTAGCATGGCGAGCTGTTTAGGGTTGTTTCTTTGGGGGGGGGGATTCATTTTTGTTATTGTTTATTGGTATTGGCTGGTAGATTTTTTGTTCTTTTATTTCTTCTATTCATTTCAGTATCTTTGGTTATACTTTTGTTTGCCTGTTTGCTCGCTTTTACTGACAATATATACTTGATTTTAAATAGTAAAATGCCCCTTCGTCTTTCAACCTGAGATCTCCTCCTCTTGGGATCCTTGCCGGTATTTCTAGCGCTCTTTATGACGGCGACATCCTGGGAGGAACAGGGGAAAAGGTGGGAGCTGTTTGGCCAACTGTGGCCGCTGTCAAGTGAATAGGTGTGTAAAAATGTATGTTTTAAATGTGGAATATTGTATTGCCTAAGCCAGGGACGCAGCCTAGTGGAGACAAGTGTCACCTGCATAGGGAAAGGCAATAGAAAGCTTTGTTGTAGATGCTGCTTCTGCAGATCAAGAACCTGAAGAGCCCAGAGACTTCTCGTGATGGTTCAGGTCTACACTCCAACGGGGGCTCCGCACAGACAAGCTAAGTGCCTTTTCCCATTTCCAGGTGGACAGGAGGTGAAAATCAAAGCGTTCAAACCCAAAAAACGGCTACACCGCACACCGTTTTCACAATCTTAGCTGAGCTCACAAAGCAGAGATTACAACAACCTAGAAATGCTTGTGTTGATCCATGACAAGAACAACATAGCAGCCTGACACAAGTTAAACGGAGCGATTTTGCTCCCATCCCAAATTAACAACTAGAAGACTTTGTATAGATAAACAAGAGACAATCCTCACGAGTCCTGCTCAGTTTATGATGTACTGGAGGACTGGCCGATTCCCAGCCTCATAAGAAAGGGTTTTTCCATAACTTCTCAAGGAACAGCTCCTCAGTATATTTTATTTCTAGTAGTCATGGTAGTAATCAATATTCGCTGGTAGACAAGCTGTTATACAATTCACAAGGGATTTTCTAGCGCTGGCATAGAGACCAGAGCAACGAGCTGTGGTGCATGGGTGGGAGGCTGGGTGCTCTTCAAACGCTTCTTCCCTGAAGGGCTTGTGGCTCTGACCGAGGCTGTGCCGGAGGAAAGACGTCCCTTGGCACCGGCATGTGGAAGTGGAAACAGCGCCCCGCGCTTTGCTCGTCGGGAACACGCGCGTGTTCTGGGTGCAGGAGTGACATGTTGAACACCCGCAAGCGATGTCTGTGGTGTAAACGTGGGTCTGCGAGAGTGCGAGCTGTGTGTCCTTGGGTGTGAGTCTGAGTCTCAGGAGTGAGCACGGCAGGGGTGTGAATTTGGGGGTGCCTCGAAGGTAGGAGCGTGTGAGGGGCGGGTGTGATTGACTTCCTGAGTTTCTCCACGGCTGAGTGAGGGGGGATATTCCCCTCGTGTGTGCAATGGACACGGGGGCCTGTCTCTGGACGACCTTTCAGATGTCCCCGTGACCTGGTCATACATGTCCTGCAGGCACCGCTTTAGGAACCGGTGACTGCGGGGAGCTCCGGCAGTTCCAGCTCCTCAGAATGGGTGCATTTGTCCCACAGTGGCCCGCGGGGAAAGGGGCTAGCAGAAGACGCCCATTTCTCTGGAAACTTTTCTGGGTTGCAGGTTCATGTGCCTGGGACTGGGCACGTCCCTTCTGGTCTGGTCTGGCCAGGCCCTATTTCACCTGCCCGTGGTCTGAGGTGGTGCTCGCCCTTCCCAAGCTGCCTCCGAAACTTTTCACTGCAACCTGTTCCCACCAGTCGATTCTTCTTATATTCGCTCTCGCTCTCGCTATCACTCTCTCTAGCACTGGCTCTGCCCCTTTCATGACCCTCCCCCACTGCACACTCCATGTCCAGGTGTATCTCTGTAAGGCCTTTGCCCAGCATTGGAAGAACACGGGGCGCGGGAGCGAGCTGCGATCGTAAGTCCCCAGGGACATCCTGGTTACAGTGCAGCAGAGGAAGAGACTCGGGCCCTCCTGACAGACCTCCTCACCTCCGCCCGGACGATACAGACCCCGGCACAGAACCCCTCGGACCCGCACAGCGAAACAGCTGCACAGAGGAGGCAGGCCAAGGGCTGCAATAGCCTCGTAGCTCCGATGTAAGGCATCCCGGATGCTGAAGGTCTATCAGACCCCTGTCCAGCCCCGCCCGAAGGATTTGGCTCCGGAACTTGTCTTAGGGCCAAATGACAGAGGCACAGGTCCGAAATCTACACTGCCGCCGCGTGCTCCATACACTCACAACCTGCTGGGGGCAGCTTATGGAGCCCAGAGACATCCCCCGGCTGGAGGAGAAAAGAGAGCCTGGAAGCTCGGGGGCGGCGCAGCCCGTTGCGATTCCCCTCCCTCCTTTACCCGGGTTGTCCCGGGGCCCTGGAGCTCTTCACTCCCCTGCGCTCGGTGCCTCTGGGAACCGGGAACCGGAGCCTGCTCGCTCGGGGCAGCGCCTCCCCGCCCGCACAAGCGCCTTTCGTGCCTTTGCCCCAACCCCTGGTCCGATCTTTCCGCCGCTCCCCAAAGTCTCCTCCAGTTTCACCTTCGGAAGACCAGTCTCTTTCTGCGTCACTTCCGGAACCCTTGGCACGCAGGTTGCCCAAAGCTGTAGATTCCCCGAGTCAACTAAATCAGCAGGGATCGGGCACAGGTGCTGGGATTCCCCAAAGGAAAGAGTTCAGCGCCCAGACCCTGTTGTGTGTCAATGAGATCGGTGCCTCCCCATGCTCTTGGTCCCTAGGGTGGGGCTCAGGGAACTCTGTGCTCATCAATACTCCGCATTGGTGTCTGCTCCTTTTCCGGGAGGCCCGGATGGGTCAGACAGACACCGTCCTGCCTTGAGCAGGGTGAAAGGCGAGCTCCTGACGCAACTTCCGACCTCGCTTGTCTGCGGTTTTGTCAGGCTAAGATCGAGTTCCCAATTGCACGTGCACCTTCGGGGATGAATGAGATTTCATGACGCCTAGGCTTGGACTGCATGAGACCACCCTCGAGTGCCTACATTTGTTCTCAGCCAGTAGTGGAGACTAAGCAGTGTACGTGATTAGGACATTCCTCTGGATTCCCAGGTTTACAGAAATTAGTCAAGGAGTACTGGACGTTTGCTCCAAAAGATCCCGTCCACAGCTCAGTTGTCCTTCATCCTTCATTCAGCTTGGTCTGAGCTGACGGACAGGATCGGGGGGGGGGGGGGGGGGGGGGAAGGTTTGTGCCTCTATGTCTGCCTGGAAGAGAATTTCTCCTGGCGTTTCCTAAGGACTTGAGGGCAACTATACACCCAGCTCAGGGTCGTGTTTCACAGGAATTCGAGCACCCCGATCTAGTAAGCTTCTCGCCCAGTCTCTGCCTGCACCCACAACAGCCACTCATTGTTATTTCCTTTAAGGAAAGACCTTTATGAGCATCTAGACCGAACCCCTCCATAACAGCTGCCAGTGAACGTCATCCAGTGATCCCTAATCTAGTGTGCAGCTTTCAGATGAGCTACTGCAGCACATGATGAGGCACCTATATCTCCTCGACTAAGTTCAAGCGACGGGAAATCGCACGATGACTTTTTCCAGCGGGTGTTTACTTCAACTGTTCAACAGTTGTGGCTGTTTCTCAATTTGAATTCACCCATTTCAAACTTCCAGGTGCAGGTGAGTCCTTCTCTTTCTCCTCTCTCCTCCTCCTGCCAGGTTTTCAAGAACAATCCTGCAGTTAGCTTTTCCCAGAAATCTGGTAGAGGTTTCCCGTTCCAGGAAGCCAGGTGCGAGGGGCCCCGTCCTATTTCAAAACCACCTTTCACTCTCCCCACATCCCTTTCGTGTCTCGGGGTTTCCTGACATCGGCAGCAGGAGTCAGGTTCCCACGCCGGGAGGGAGCTTCAGGTTTTTGTACAGGGCTCCCCGTCAGTTTTATCATCGTGGTTCTGCGGAAAGTGCAGAAGTACGTGGCCGAGTCATTCAGCTGAAGGTCGGAGATGCTCAGGTTGAAGGAGCGTTGGCGCTTCTGGAAATCAATAGTGAACCTCGGCCCTGCCGCACTTCGCTTTGAGCCATCAGAATATTGCCACAGAAGGAAAGCCAGGCTGCCCCCGGGTCGCTGCTTGTACCAGTACAGATAATAATAGCTCTCCCCTGTCTCGTAGGTGCAGTCCAGGGTCACAGCCCCGCGCTGCACGCCCGACGCATCTTCCTGCCGCTGAGTGACACTGTCTTCCAGGCTGGAGCCTGCTGTAAAGAAGGGGGAGAAAAGAAGTCTGCTGCTGAGGTTGCCTCTGCGATCAGTTATTCACAGTCCCTCGCTAATTTTCCATTTAAGGCTACCAGCTTCCTCCCCATCATGTCACAGCTGGAAGTGCCTTTTGTAACCGGGTCCTGCTCCCCTTGACTTCTCAGTGCCACGCCAGGGACCATAACATGTTTAACATAGATAAGGGACCCTTACATCCAGCCCGCTGCCGCTGCGTCTATTATCAGTACATGGGCCCCAGCTGCCAGTGACCAATTTTCATTTCAGACCCCGGTTTCCAAGATCACGTTGACTCGGGCCCAGTTACTCCCCAGTGATTCCCGCTGCCCCGTTTGCCTGGGGAAAGACCGAGACTAGGACCAAGTCTGGCCCCAGGCCTGGGAATCGCCTCGCTCCTTCCTGCTCATACGCCCCGCGTTGCTCCCGGGGTCTGTCGGAGCCGCAGGCTGAGATGATCGCAAGTATGGCGGCAAGACTTGGTGCTTGCAATCCTCAGTGTCCGCCTCCCAGCCAACTTCACCCGGACTCCACTCCCTTCTGCCCCTTCGGGGCCTCGTGAAGGAGTTTCCCGCGGGACGGTGAGCACTTACCCAGCAGCACTAAGGCTGTCACCGCCCAGAGGAGTCGGGGCTGTATCTCCATTATGGAAACGGGTCCTGCACCCCTTGGTTCTTCTCTCGGACCGGCACACCCGCCCCAGGGTGTTGCCAGGACTCAGGCAGGCTGCGTGTCCTTGCCAGCGTCCCCGAGGCGCCTACGGTGAAATCCCTACTTCGGTACAAACGGCAGCTGGAGAGTGAGGCCAAACCCTGTCTGGGAATTAACGCCGGCGGGTCCCTCCCTCCTTGGAGAAGCCCCGCCCCACCGGGACTTTCCGGTCAGCCGGGTCACAGGCCAGATCCCCCGCACCCCCCCCCGCACCCCCACGGCCGTTCCCGGTAGCACAGCGCCCCCCAGCCTCGCCCTGGGGCAGGACCTGCAGGAACTGGCGGCAGTGGGAGACTCCCCTCGACCGGGCCCTCCACTCTGCTCCCTGCAGTGCGGAGTCGCCTTCCACTGTCCTGAGACAGCGCTCAAGGCAGATTCTGAGGGGACAGCGCCGCCCTGTCACCCACTCCAGCCTGCGGGGTATGTGTTGCCATTCCACACCTGTTCAACTCCACTTAGCCTGGAGCCTCTGCCAGGGCCCTGCACTGAACGACTGCCATGTCTGCACCACTCCACAGTCCTGGGCTCCCACCTCTGAAGAGACACTTCCCATGGCCCTATGGATAGGAGAGCCTAGCCACACACAGAACTCTTCATTGCATGAGGAACCTTAAGCCCATGCTGGGTCCCATCAGTGTGAAAGGCACCTTGTGTTTTAGTGGGACCAGTAACAAAAGCATAAGCAGGCAGAGCTGTTCAACAGACCTGTGGATGTTACGGCCACAAAGGACCTCCCTGGTCAGCAAATCTTTCCTGGCCCATAAACACTGTCCAGGGACTGTGAAAAAGTCATTTCAGATGTTATCAAGGGGGAATAGAGTGACACAAGGTTTTGAATTCAAAACTTTCTTCCTCAGGTCTGATCAGAAGAGCCAGGCTCAGCACAGCACCCTCAGCTCGCAGTTGCCTGGACTCAGCTTCCTGCCCTGCAGTGGGCTCCTAGGTTAGGGGTCTCTAAGCTCCATGGTCCACAGCTGGGAACTGAGGAGCCCCCATTCCTCTCTCCTGCAGCATTCCCTGCCGCCAAGTCCCCCTGCCATTTGGAGAGGGTGATGAGGGCAGGGAAAGTGGCCAGGGACACCCACAAGCCTGCACTCATAGCCGTGCCTGTAGGCCCCAGGGCCTTGTGCCTCTAGTGTCTGCCTTTCTGCTCTGGTGAGAGTGTGTCTGTGCAGGCAGGAACTGTGGGGACATCGTTGTCCTTTCTACACTGCATCAGGTCAGTATTAGATGTCACAGGCAGCTGCAGGCAGCAATGGGGCATCCACAGACAGGCTGGGGGAAGTCAGAGTTTGAGAGAAGCTGAAAAGATGCCATGAGCACTGGGTCCAGGGCTCTCTTCCCCCAGGACACGGTGGAGGTAGGGAGGAATGAAGCAGGGAGGGAGAGTGGTGCCAGATCTGGGAGAGGCTTTGGGGACCCACCTGAGTTGCCAGAGCTGTCCCATGCTCCCTGAATACCTCATTTTGCTTTTCCCCAAAATGCAGCCACTCCTGTCCCTCTTCCTCATGTGCAGACTCTGCGAGCTGGTAATCGGGCTGGGAGCACTGTCAGATTTTCATGGTAGGAACGTGCAAGATTTTCATGGGAGAAACCTGGGGATGAGGCGGGGGCCTAACTCCTTTGGGCCACTTCAACATCCTCAGCTCACTCCCCTAGAGATCATCACACGTGCCTTCCCTCTTTCCACCTCAGTCTTCACTCTTCCCAAAATCAGAGTCTCCAAAAGATGAAGAGAGCCTGGCAGAGCTACCCAGGACTCTAGGCACCTTTGTCAGCAGCAAATGGGGAATACCAGCCCAAAATTTCCAGTCAAAGAAGAGGCACCACATGATGTTGTCTCTGAGGAAAAAGGAAACATGAAATCAGGTATTTCCCTGCTTTGGATTCACATCCTGACATCATTGCATGGGAGCTGGAAATGGGGATTCTCCTGACTGCAGCCTCTCACAAAAGACAGTATTAGCACTATTTGAACAATTTTTCCTTTTATTTTCCTCACTTTGACATTTCCAACAAGCTCATAAAACGGACCTTGAAAATTTGGGGGAGAGGAAGTGCAGAGGGAGAGAGGGGAGGCTGTGGCAGGGTGGACACATCCTACCTGTGTATCACTGAAATCACCTGAAATTTCCACTTATTTAATTCTCCACTGAATCCTCCCCCAGGTGCTGCAGGCAACTCCGATGGCTGTTCCTTCAGCTGCTCTAAGGTAGGGAGGGTTTTTCTACAGATCTCCTATGTGACTGTTTCAGGGTAATCCACTCAGAGGGTTGTAATACAACGTCGTATCTGCCCGCTCCAGCACGGTGATGTTCAACACAGTTGTGCTGTTTTCAGCCTGGGAAAAAAGGTGTTTCTGGGAGAAGCCCACTGTGTAAAGGACAGAGCTGAATGACCTGGCTCCTCTCCCAAGGATGTACTGTGGGTCTCGGGTCGGATACTGCCAGTACCAGAGGAGATCTTGGATGGTGTTGTAGGAACAGCGGTGGGTCAGGGAGCCTCCTTCTCCCCAGGACATTGAATTCCTTGGGCTGCAGCAGACCTGCGCCGCGCCTGCAATGAGACCATCAGGCCCTGAGGCTCTTTCCAGTGCTGGTGGCTCCCAGGAAAGAAGTCTGGGGGCACTGCAGGGTGAAGGGGCCCATGGGAAAACCCTGACTCCAGAGGGGCCCAGGACTGATGGGCAGGGAGGAGAACAGGTTGGGGTCAGGGGTCAATGAAAGGGGTTCATGTTGGGGCTGGGAAAAGGGTGTGCAAACTTGATGGGGGGCAAGGTTGCACTCCCCGAGCGCCACATTAATGAGGGGGTTTGGATCTGGGGGAAGCATCACAGCTCAGCACTAGTGCTCAGGGTCAGGAGAGACTCCCAGGTACAAGGCACCAGGGAGCCTAATTCCTTTGTGACCCTTAGATTACCACTGTGCCCTTACCTACGGTGCCTAATACCCAGACAATGAATGTCAGGTGGATCTCCATGATGCCTGGGACACTGACTTGGTGCTCTCCAGTGTCCCTGAAACAGAAGTGTATAAGTTTACTGCTCTGCGACTGATGGCTTCGGAACTGGAGGAAGAGCCTGGAACCTCTAAACAAACACCGGGACTGCCCTGGGGCCGGGCAATGCAGGGCGGAGAGGCGGGGTGAGGAGGGAAACATGGGCCAGTGGAGTCAAGTATCTGCTCTGGGATTCCAGGCACCTGCTATCAAGTCCTGGCTCTGCCCTGGACCCCGGCCCTCCCTAAGAGCTCCAACATGGTGCTGAAGCTCTCAGAGAATCTCAGCCTGTCCCTGTGTAGCTCCTGCACCATGTTGCTCTGCTTCCCGGGGGTGCTAAGGGTGACTCTGGGGAGGGCTCAGATACTGTCATGACATCAAGAATGCAAGTGCGCTGATTCGGCAGGGAAGGCCCGTGGATTTTGAAGGCCAGCAAGTGCTGGGATCAGGGGCGACCTTGGAATTAGCAGGGAACATTTCAGAGGAAGCATTTTATATCTTCAAATCATTTTGTGTCCGTTGGTCTACTTGTCAGTTTGATAGAAACCTACACAGGGGCTGTCTTTTGAAACTCTCTGGCTCTTTTATATATGCAGAGAGGTTTGTTTCTAATACTCATGACAAGACATCGTTGTGCAAGTCATTTTAAGTGATCTACTGTCAGGGAAACAGGTTTATACGGTATCTGGCTTTAACACAGTATCAAAGAGAAAAGGCTGTGACAGGGTTTAGTTATAGGGGTGCTGAAATACTGTCAGCACTTAAAAATTTAGATGACCCAAAGAAATGCCAGAAGGAGTTGCCCACCGTTTTTGTTCGTCTACTACTTAATTCCACTGAAGGTCCAGATTTGAAAAGGATACCTAAAGACACAGGTGGGCACCTCGTGGGATTTCCAAAAGCTGCTTGGTCCAGATTCCCTTATTTCTCAATGGGATTTAGGGGCTTAAATTCCTCTAATGAACTGTGCATTTGTTCTTGAGTCCCTGGGATTTTAGCAGGAGTCAGCCACCCAGGTGCTGTGGGAAATCTCACTGGGCCTAGGCCTGGCTTTTCATCTGCCTAGGTATTTTGCCCTGGGTTTTTCAAGATACCTATGCCCAAAACTGCATTTATATTAAAGTTCTTTGTCATCTAAAGATACAGACAGTCACTTAGTTTGTATTTCTATAGGGATGAATGGAGACATATGGGTAGATATGCGTCTAATATTTGTTAGAACCAGCTGGTAATCAGCGATTAGGAACTTCAGACAACAGCTGATGTCCCTGTTCCTTCAGGTCTTTAAGTACCTTTGGGCACAACATCCCATGTATGTGGATGTAGTTTGTAGAGAGACTGAAGAGGGTGAGATGGGGAATAACCTGGAAAACAAGTGTTGGGGAATTACCCATGGGCTATAAGCATTTGCTGCAAGTGGTCTGGGAAAAGAATGGAGGAAGGAAGTGGTTTTAGTTTGGAGCAAAATAGGTAAAGAGGAGAGGCGAAATCAGCCCTAAAGTATCTGAAAAGCTGCTGTAAAGATGGAGGACATTTTTCCCCCATGACATGGAGGAAAGGACACATGACAGTGGGTTCAAAGTAAGAGAAAACATGTTTAAATAAAATCTTGGAACAACTTTCTTATTTCAGGAATCAAAGCATAATGGCCCAGGTTGCCCAGGGAAGCTCTAGCATTTCCTTCATTGGAAGTTTTCAAGAAGAGGTTGGAGGAGCCTGTCTCTCCAATGCTTTGACTGGGCTCCACTAGTTCTTCTGCTTGCTCCTAGAAAACTATAAGGTCCTGGATAGAGACTCTTGATTTTTCTGCTGAAGATCTTATCAGTTGGGAAAGTTGGGGTCAGGAAGGATTTTTCCCTTAAATCAGGTTGGCGCAGATTGTGGGGCCTGGTATTCTTCCCTGGAATTTCTGAGCATCCATTAACCAACTGCTCTGTCAGTGCCCTGTGTCCCCTGTTTTTACCTCCAGCATGCAGGAGGATGTTTTGCTGGCTGGTGCATTGGGACCTGTTCCATATACTTGTGACTGAAGGTGTAATATGGTGGTTTGTGGAATTCCTTGGGTGGTTAACCATTTCTTGGGAGTGCTGATGACTCTGAAACTCATGCTAAGCTCAGCCTTACTCACAAAAGTTAAAATACAGAATACTGGTGCTAACTGCATAATGCAAGAGGATGCAAATTCATGGCTAGGCCATCTGAGAAGGAATAATGAAGTATATCTTCCAGTTTATCTTGCTATATTCAGGATGATTTCAGGCAGACTTCGTTGTCTGGTGTGTAACCATATGAAATGTCTATCCTTGATTAATTAGTATGGTAAATATTTCTTTTGCGACTAACTCATGTTTATGTGCAGGAAGAGACATTCTTCATATGTGATAGATGTCTCCTCCTGATTTAGTAAGTTTTTCCTGGCTGTTAATCAGTTCCTTGATATGTTCCTAACTAGAAAACCTCTTGCTACTGAAGAAGGTAACTCATTCAAATTAGAAATTTCTGATAACCAGTGATGAGCAGGTTTTCCCTGTCCATTATTGCTTGGGACACTCTCTTGATCTACATAAGTAAAAGAACACTTTGAAGATGCTAAACTAAGGGTATAAAAAGGCAGTAAAACAGTAAACAGCTCACACTTCAAGAGTAAGAAATCTTTCTGACACCAGTTGCTGATGCTCCCGACTTAGACAACAGGATCCCTCGGTCAACCATGCAGAGCAGCTCAGGCTCTTCCATACAGAGCTTGTGGGTCAGGGGAGGGGATCTGAAACAATGGCCAAAAACCACTGGGAACTTTCTCATCCTCAGTGTAGCCACATCTCATTTTGTCTGCGTTGCGCTGCCCTGCCCCTGGGAGAGACCTGCAGGGAGGAGAAAACAGATGAGAGTGGATTCCATGTCACCATGCGGGGGTGTTGCGAGTCCCCAGAGCCTCCTAAGCCCAGGGCAAAGGGGACTCGTGGACACCAGCTAAAGCTGCCAGTACCTTTGGGATGTTGCTGTCACTCACACCTCGGGGACTCACTGCCCGTACTCTTCAGCAACCACGTGTGCACTCCGAGCCCCCCTCCGCCAGGGCAGCTGAGGAAGGAACCCACGAGTCCAGGATCCCAGTCTTCATTCCCAAACAAGTGGACTCCATTTCCTTCAAGGAGGCCTCACTCTCGGCCCTCCCACCTTCCCACTCCCTCTCTCCTGGGATACTCCAACATCCCTACTCGCCCTCTCTGCTTGGGGACATGGACCCAGCACAGACAGACCTCTAGTGGCCCCAGGAGAAGTCCGGGTGCAGTTGTGGGCAGTGGCAGGGTGAGCAATCCTTGGGAGCTTGTACAGCGCCAGGGGCAGGGTGGGAACCCGGGCAGCAGCGACCAGAATCTGATTCGCAGCAGGTTTCCCGGCTCCAGGAAGGCTGGGGTCGACAGGAGCCTTTCAGCCTCCCGCCGGTTCCCTGCCCTTGGGCTCACCGAGGTGTCCCTCCGCTCCCTCACATGACACGTAACTGGCCCAGGCCCCTCTGCAAACCCGCACCAGCTGCAGAGGGATACGACCCCGGGAGCTGCCCCGGGGCGCTGCTTCAGCCGTGGAGCATTGCTGGTGGCTCCAGAGGCCCGGAGGGACAGGACAGCGGCCGGGGGCCTCCGGCAGCTCTGTCCCAATGCAACCGCGGGGGTTGAACGGGCTACTGCTGCTACCCCACTCACTTGGCTCCAGTCTGTGGTTGAGGAGGATCCGGGCTCGTGATCCACATGGAGCGGAGGCTAGTCCGCCCTGGTCCGGGTCTCAGCCCCTTCCCCCGGGAGTTACTGCTGATGGAGCCCTGGCAAGGTTCCCACGCTGGGGTTTCGCTGCAGCTCCAGACAGTTGGTGCCTGGAGGCAAGAGTGCATCACAGGAGAAGAGCTAGCGGCAGCCCTGGGGCCTCAGGGTGGGGATTGGGGGCAATATCCAGAGGGATATATCCGCGAAATCTGGGAGTCGATAAACCTGTCCCTGCTACATCTCCATACAACATGTGCTCTGTACGAACTGAGACAATTCCCATGCGTCGCTCCTGCTGTATGGGGTGCTGGGAAAGGGTTAGATCACCTCTGCTTTAGAAAACGGATTTACTGGGAAATGTCCTGGGGTGAAGCACTGGAAACAGGAGTGGGAGGAGGTAGGGTTTAATTGCGGATGCAACAGAGCCCTCGGTCCTGAGCAGCACCCAGTGGGGTGAACACTGTATTTAATCAACAAAACAACAGAAAAATCACCATGGAAGGGGAACATCTCTCTCCCCCTATCAGTTTCTGGGGGGGTCTGCGTGTATTATCCTCGGGTCCTAGTTCTGCTGTTCAGACCCTCAGCATGAGCGCAGTCTATAGTTTTGTTCAGCCTCCACTTACGTCCTAGTTCAGGCAACGACTTTTCGGCCATGGGTCGGCACCTCCCGGTGTGCCAAGCGACTTTCCCAAACCGGACGGGTGATCGATATTTGATCCCAGGAAGAATCAGACAAGGCAAGGTTTTCTCTCCTTGGTGGCTGTGTTCTGTTACTGTTGTTTCGAGGGGGAAACCCTTGGTTAGGGAGTTAGCACTGGCCAGTCACAGTAAGCCTCGGCGTGTTTGCGAATTAGATGCTCACATCCCACCCACCACGTGTCGTCCGAAATCAACCCTCGGGCTTCTGATTCAGTTAGGGCCAGAATTGAAAGGCATGTAGGCACCTATAAATCCAGCAGTTTTCATTCGCACATGGGCAGGGAATTCCCTTAGAAATCCATGAGATGCAGGAACAGAAAGTTTTGAAAATCACAATGGAGAAGTCTACGCACACTTAGATGCTTTTAGCTCTTCGGCCACGGGAGATTCGCCCCACGGGAGATCGGAGGGGATGTTGTTGGGGAAGACGGGACTCTCTGAACACAGAGTCGCACCTGAACCTGCTCCTGACCCATTCCCTCGGGGAAATACTCGAGCAGGGCGGGGAGGCGGGTTCTCCTCCGAGCTCCCTCTAGAACCGCCTCCCTTCCTTCCACCCGAAGTCCCCGCGTGGCCGTGTCTCTATCTCACCCAAGAGCGTCTGTCACAGACACTGTTCCCCCGGGCAGAGTTGCCTCCCTCCGACCTGGACCTGTAGGGGATAGTGAGGTTTGAAAATTTTTTTTTTTTGATCCATCCTCTGTGTGCTGGCAGGGAGGATTTGTGCATAGCTCTCCGGCGTGAATGTCTCGCTGTGCCTTTGCAGGGCGCAGTGATACACCGCGGTGTCTGTCCACTCTAGGGCACTGATGTGTAACGTTGTGTCGCTGTCACTAGCCTGGGATGAAAATCTTTCCTCTGCAAAAGGTGCGTTAACACTGACAGCGCTGTAGTCCTTCGTTCCTCTCCGCAGGATGTACTGCAGCGTTTGGTTCGGGTGCTGGCGGTACCAGTACAGATAGTAATCAGCACTAGTGCTCGTTTTGTAGTTACAGCGGAGTGTCACCGCGTCTCCTTCTGCTGCAGTCACCTGAGGGTTTTCGGGATGGACCGTATCGCCCCGCACCGTCCCTGCAAACAGTCAGTAACACAGGAGAGAGACAAGGTTGGAGTGAAAAGTTCTAGGGACCGGGATGTGCAGAGAGCGACTGCGGACAGACAGCGCTCGGGGAACTTGGAGAGTGAGCGCAGAAGGACTCGGTGACAGTGAAGGGGAGAGAAACAGGGAAACTGCTGAAGGAAGGTGAGGTAGGACGGTGAAGTTGGATTTTGGTCGCTGTCTCAGAGCGGGATACAAGTCCATTAGCACCTAGACCGCTCGTGTGACCAAAACGAAAGCGCCAGTTACCTGGGTAGAGAGCGGCTAGAGCAAGGCTCAGAATCAAACACGTCTCCATCACTGAAGCACAGCGGAGCCAGCTCCGAGTTTCACAAGGAAGGGGCACGCAGGTGCCGATCTCTCAGACTTCGGCTGAACATTGCAAGGTCTCCAGGCTCCTGCAGAAACCCGGGGGGAAGGGCGGATCCCCCGGGCCCTTCCACGCCTCAAGTAGGGAGCGGGGGGCGGGTTCTCCGCCGAGCTCCCCCTAGAACCGCCTCTCTTCCAAAGTCCCTGCGTAGGGGCTGTGGAGCTAGTGAAGATCTTTTTCAAAAATCTACTTGTATGAGCTCCGTTTCCTGGACATGAAAAGCCATGCGAGGCAAGGGAGGAAAGGAGCATTACTTCTTTCCGTTCTTCAATTCTTGTTCGGTGAAGGCGGCTCCACTTCCAAAGCTGTTCCCATGGAAAAGTGCTTTCCAGTTTCATACCAAGTTCAGCTGGCAAAATGTAGACAGGTTTTCTACACAAGGGCAGGCGCGGACGTTTACATGCCTGGACAGAGACTCCGCTTTCCTTTGTCATTGTTCTGTGGAAACATATGGAAACCTCCGTCCCTGTCCCCTGCCTCGCCCACACCTCCTCTCGGCTTCCTTGGCAATTGAACCCACCACCAGCACTCTTGCAGGTCCTGGGACATTGGGGCATAAACTCAGACTTATCTGAAGCTGGTCTCGTCTGACAGCAGCCCCAGGAGAAACCCCGGTGCAGCAGTAGTATAAGGATAGCTTCCCGGAATGAAAAAGCTCCTTAAACAATTATGAAATGATTTTCTTCTTTTGCTTTCTTGGGGTTTCTGCAGGCTCCGGCGTTGGGCTCGCTTTTCCTGTCCTTGTCTCCTGACTTTACAGACTTTTCCTTTTGGTAAAGTCACGAGGGGAAGTCGAAGCTCTGTCAGCTAGAGTCCGGGGCAAGGCCACTAGTAGGAAAAAGCAAAGGTCAGATCTGGTGCGTGTGAGCTTGGGTAGGACCCGTGCGCCACCTCGTGGAGAAAACGTCGGAAAGAAACGCAAGGAATATCCCATTGCAGAGGCAATCCGTTGTGAAACGGGGGAACAGGCATGTGGGAAATCTCATGTAGGTTTAGGTCAAGGCGAAGAGACGGCTGCCACGTTGGATTTCTACCGGCTTTTGGTGCCGAGGAGGCTGTGAGGGGACAGCAGGCGGGCCCCTTCCCGTGACACTCTGGGTATCGAGCACTGCATCTGTTTGCACCCCCCCCAAATCCAGGGGAAACATTGTTAGGAAGTGTGATGATCCCTCCAGTGCCGCGAGAAGGCTGGGATGTCACGTGTTTGGTTACGACTACAAGAACAGAGAAAACGCGATTTCTCTACCAGCTATCCCTATGTAGAAGAGCTCCCTTCGCCCTGTGCCTGGGAAGGTAATTCCCTACGGGCTCGTGCTAAGCGCCGATCTAAGCACTCTTTTCCCACCGCTGTTCTGGCATCGGGGTCCCGGCTGGAGGCTGAGCCGTGCGGGGAGTGGTCCCCCGTGGGACCTCCGCACGTTCCGCGCACGGCGGCGTCTGCTCTTGCTCTTGCCGCCCTTGTCTGTGTTGTCCTGAGCTCGGCGGTGTTATAGCACTGACAGAGTTTCACAAGGAAGGGGCACGCAGGTGCCGATCTCTCAGACTTCGGCTGAACATTGCAAGGTCTCCAGGCTCCTGCAGAAACCCGGGGGGAAGGGCGGATCCCCCGGGCCCTTCCACGCCTCAAGTAGGGAGCGGGGGGCGGGTTCTCCGCCGAGCTCCCCCTAGAACCGCCTCTCTTCCAAAGTCCCTGCGTAGGGGCTGTGGAGCTAGTGAAGATCTTTTTCAAAAATCTACTTGTATGAGCTCCGTTTCCTGGACATGAAAAGCCATGCGAGGCAAGGGAGGAAAGGAGCATTACTTCTTTCCGTTCTTCAATTCTTGTTCGGTGAAGGCGGCTCCACTTCCAAAGCTGTTCCCATGGAAAAGTGCTTTCCAGTTTCATACCAAGTTCAGCTGGCAAAATGTAGACAGGTTTTCTACACAAGGGCAGGCGCGGACGTTTACATGCCTGGACAGAGACTCCGCTTTCCTTTGTCATTGTTCTGTGGAAACATATGGAAACCTCCGTCCCTGTCCCCTGCCTCGCCCACACCTCCTCTCGGCTTCCTTGGCAATTGAACCCACCACCAGCACTCTTGCAGGTCCTGGGACATTGGGGCATAAACTCAGACTTATCTGAAGCTGGTCTCGTCTGACAGCAGCCCCAGGAGAAACCCCGGTGCAGCAGTAGTATAAGGATAGCTTCCCGGAATGAAAAAGCTCCTTAAACAATTATGAAATGATTTTCTTCTTTTGCTTTCTTGGGGTTTCTGCAGGCTCCGGCGTTGGGCTCGCTTTTCCTGTCCTTGTCTCCTGACTTTACAGACTTTTCCTTTTGGTAAAGTCACGAGGGGAAGTCGAAGCTCTGTCAGCTAGAGTCCGGGGCAAGGCCACTAGTAGGAAAAAGCAAAGGTCAGATCTGGTGCGTGTGAGCTTGGGTAGGACCCGTGCGCCACCTCGTGGAGAAAACGTCGGAAAGAAACGCAAGGAATATCCCATTGCAGAGGCAATCCGTTGTGAAACGGGGGAACAGGCATGTGGGAAATCTCATGTAGGTTTAGGTCAAGGCGAAGAGACGCCTGCCACGTTGGATTTCTACCGGCTTTTGGTGCCGAGG
>NW_005843739.1:26274-28208 GCF_000455745.1 Alligator sinensis | reverse complement strand
CGGCGGCGTCTGTTCTTGCTCTTGCCGCCCTTGTCTGTGTTGTCCTGAGCTCGGCGGTGTTATAGCACTGACAGTCACAAACCAGCAGCCCCGTGCACTCCGGGCCCTGGGTGTGCAGGCAGGGAGGGATTTTGTGCAAGTCTCCACAGTGATTGTGTCGCTGTGCCCTCCGCAATGCGCAGTGATACACCGCGGTGTCTGCCCGCTTCAGGGCAGTGATGTTCAAGATTGTGGAGTTGTCATCAGCTCGGGAAGAAAACCGCTCCCGGGCGAACTCGGCGGTGTCGCTGACCCTACTGCGCTCCTTAGTCCCCCTGTAGAGAATGTACTGCAGGGCTCGGTCCCGGTGCTGGCGGTACCAGTACAGATAGTAACCGTCGCTGTAGGTGGTGGTGTAGAAACAGCGGAGTGTCACCGTGGCTCCTTCTGCTGCAGACACCTGCGCTTCTTCGGGTCGGATCGAATCGCTCCTCACCGGCCCTGCCAAGCAATGAATCACAGCAGAGAGACAGCGTGAGTGTCCGGGCTCCGGAGTATGTATGTGCTGGGCTCTTTGCAGACGGACAGACAGTGCTCAGGGAAAGACAGAAAACGAGGGAGCAAGAGAAAGCTGCACAGACACAGAGACAGCTGGGGAAGGGGCGCAGAGATGAAAGGGTCGTTGCTGGCTCAGACACAAAGTGGGGAGACAGGTCCACTAGCGATGAACCAGGCGGTGCGGACAGAGGAAGGACTCCGTTACCTGCAAACAGCGCCAGTGCGGAAATGCTGAGCATCCAACAAGCCTCCATTGATTGAGGAAAGCATCCTCTGCCCGAACTTCTTATAACCATCACGGAGACACAGTATTGGTCTTAATGCTTGATGTGTGCAACAGTCCTGAAAGAAGCTAGCCTTCTGCTCATTCACAGCCTAGGCTTTTTTTTTTTTTATCCCCTGGGGGAAAAAATATAACAAAAGACTTCTTAGCCAGAATCAAGGGTGCTATGGATATGTATCGCTTCTCCTTTGCTGTTGCTCAGTAGTGTTCTCTATCTTGTCTGCATGTGCCTTTGAGTCCTTGCTGGGACTGTCTCCGAAGAAGCTGCAGCCGTCTCTTCCATAGCTCGTGGAAGGGGAGCATAGGACCGCTCTTAGACGCCGCGTGTCTCACTCAGGTAACAGCGCCCCCTTGTGCAGAGATCGCGGAGCCAGCGAGGAACGTCTCCTTCCGGTAACTAGAACTCCTTGGCTCTCTGCACTCTCCCTCAGGGTCCCGGTGAAAGTTTAACACCCTCCACGAAATCCACGTGTAATGGAGGGGAAGACAGGAAATGTCCCTTCCGAGAAATCGAGCTCAAAACTGCCCAGCGCAGGTTTCCTGGCACCTTCCCCTAATGCACGTGGTGGTGGGCTAGAGTTGGAAACAGAACTGATGACCCCCGTCCACTAGGGCCCTTTATCTCCCAATTCTCGTTCAATCTGGATACAGCCTAGCCACTGAATAGGGATTTGAACCCTAAGGCTGAACCCTAATGCTAACCAGTTTACCAGCCCTAAAAAGAACTCGGACATTAAACCCATAACCTTGATAACCCCAACCCTGTTGTATTTCCCACGTTAAATCTCACTCAAATAATACACCCTAATCCTAAACCCTAAACGCTTGTCTACATATGGCAATCGTCTGGAAGAATTCTGTCTGTACCGCAACAGGCAAGCCTGATCCTATTGCAAAGTGGGAGAGCGTTGTAAGAGCGAAACGTAATCTGCATTGAAAGTTCATAAAGCAAAAGGAACAGGTGTCCCTTGCTCCAGAAAAGGAAGTTTTTCACCTGGAGACACCAAGGATTCGCTGTGTTCAGTGGTTCTGAACCTTTTCTTGTACCAGGACCTATATGTAAACATCGATGGCCTGACCCAGTGCTCTTCACTCCCGATCAGCTTCCCCCCCC
>NW_005843739.1:21261-26234 GCF_000455745.1 Alligator sinensis | reverse complement strand
GGGGGGGGGGGGTGGGGGGGGGCACTGGGGGCCCCAAGCATCCTCAAGCAGCTCCTTTGCAGTTTGGAGCTCTGCAAGGGAAAAGCCACCGCTTCTCACGTTTTTCTCCTTTAAAGGAGAACCCATTTCTAAAGTTTGTTTAAAAGTTTATTCACGAACCTTTCATATAGTCGTTCGACCCTCGGATTGACAAACGCTGTTTTAGTTAACCCTAAATTGTATAAATCGCCAAATGCGGCCAACTCAGACGTCAGCCGAATGACTTACAACTCACCCTCATCGCAACAGTCACATGTAGACACAAAGCTAACCACAACCACATCGTGACACTGGCTCCTGACCCTAATCTGAGTCACTGCCTGAAGCAATAGTCCTAATCCTAACTGACACCCTCTGGCTCTTTACTATATCCCGATTTATTATTAACATGAACTCTACCCTTAGACATCACCCTCACTGTGACTTGCCACCGCCACCACCTTAACGAAAAGGCTACACAGTCACAAACACTAAACTTATACACGAATTCTATCTCTTTTCACCACTAATTCCTATAAAAATGTACAACCTCAGCCTGAACGATAATAAACGGAAGGCGAGGAGAGTCCGTGTATGACAAGGTTATTACAGATACATATTCTCTGTGATCTGGAATGGAAACTGCTGTAAATGGAGCTCTCTAGAGGCACCGGGACTCCGACGTTTCACACTCAGGGGCTTTTTGCACAGCTCCCCGCCGGCAGGGCTCACTGTGTCTCTCAGCGCGCAGTAATAGACCGCAGAGTCGCTCGCTTGGCTGGAGGTTTTCCTCAGGTGGAAGGACGACGAGTCTTTCTGTAAATCAGCAGAGAACCCGCGCCGGCGTTTCTCATCCTCCTCGTCCTGTGCCTCGTACTGGGTCAGCAGGAGGCGAGGGGCTGCGCTTGGGAACTGGACGTACCAGAAGAGGTATGGGGTCACAGACAAGCTATAGGTGCAGTTGATGAATACGGAGTCTCCTTCCCGGACAGTCACAGTGCCGGCAGACTGCGAGACCGAGTTTGCATTCGCCTGCTCTGCAAAAGGGAAAAAAAAACAGTGTAGATTGAGCAGGCCTGGGGTGCTCAGGACAATCAATTGGGGTTATGTTCTCGAGCCCTCATCTACCTGGGGTCGGGGTCCAAACTCTCTTTAGGCTCCTTGAAAATCTCAGTGAAGGAGAACCGACATGGCCGTGCTCCCAAGAGGAAGTCCTGCCAAGGGACCTCTCTCTTTTCACACCCAAAAGTCACCGACCTTCCCGCCGAAAAATTGCTTCTTTGCTTGTTGTCAAGGTTAAACATAAAGAAGGTTAAACATAAAGTCAGAGGACAGAGACAAGGAGAGAAGGAATCCTGGGTCGTTGAGAGTTTCTGTTCTTTAGCTCTCATTTTCGGATCCTGCTCCAGTGTCCCGTCAACCCACATGGGCATTCGCAGCGTGAATGTTTAGAACAGAATAGAGCAAACCTCTTGTACTGTATTATATAACATGGAAAATAAAAACGCGGAATAGAATCGCACTCACCCAAAATACAGACTGCGATCAATAGCGAAGCAGTGCACAGAGCCATTTTCACCGGAGTATTTGGGGATTTAAACATTCTGTTGAAATCAAGCTTTTCCCGAACAATACCCTCGGAGAGGAATCGGTGCTCAGTGCGGTGGACTAAAGCCGTCTTGGGGTTTGGTGCCTTTAACACCACTGTGACTTCCAGTCGTCTCCTTACTCGCATGAATTACATGGGAGGTGTCTCTGCCAGACGAACAATTGCCCTTGACCTCGCTCTGCCAATCCCCAGGGGGAAGGAGCAGGAGGCTGGGGCTGGGGCTGGAGCCAACAGCCGAGGGCCAGAGGATGGAAGCTGCGCGGCTGGAGCGACACCGCCGCCTTGTGGGGAGACGCGTGGGCTGGAGGGGCTGGAGAACCTCTGCTTGAAGGTCTCCTGTCGCTCCTACCCGTGTTGAAATGGCACCGGGAACATGTAGGAGGGATTACCCAGGCTCCAGCCCCCGCCTCTCCCTCTCTCTCATTTTGTTTTGTTCATTAATAGAGGGAACTGAAGCCTCCAATTGACAGGGCCTGAAGGAAATTCTCATGAGGAGCATAAAGGTCGCTTGCTGGAATTCATAACGTCAGACTTTACCAAACTCCGGGCACTGGTGGGAAGGATCATTTGGGAGTTGAGTCTGATGAGAAAAGGAGTCCAGGAGACGAGGCTGGGCTTTACGGATGTTCTCTTAAGGCTGCAGGAGCAAGCTATCCCAATGAGGTAAAAGAATGGGAAGTGTGACCGGAGAAAATCCCGGATAGGCAGCCACCTCTTCAAAGGAGTTGAAATTCAGAAAGAAATCCAATAAACAAATAGAAGCTTGGCGTAGAGAACAGTATAACAGTATGGCAGCATATGGCATTCAAGAAGAAATTTAGGATGAAAAAAGCTCATTACCCTGCACTGGCATACAAGGAAACCTCATGAAACACATCGTTTACTTGTAAATGCCTGCCAAAAGAAGCATCTGCCCAGTAATAGAACTCAGCTCTGAGCTTGCTTAAAAGTAACCAACACTGCAGGTGATTGGAAAACACTTGGCTCAGATTGGGTAAGCATACTGATATGAACCTTTTGTGTGTGAAGTGGGGAGTTTTAAATAATTGGCAGGTGCTCCCCCAGAAGGAAACAGCACTGGACCTAAAGGTACTGCAATACCAGGGATACCAGGATGGCACCAGGAGGGCCAGATCCATCCCTGACATCGCCCCCAACCTTGATGTCCAAAATGATATATTTGAGATGCAGGAGGGGGTCAGAGCCAAAGGCGTCAACCATGGACCTGCTCCCTGGCAACAGCTGCCAGGTTGTGTGTGAGCAAATCTTCTGAAAGGGCCTACAGAAAGACCACAGGGACTTGAATTGGCAAGTAGCCCACTGCATATACCCAATGAAGGCTATGAGACACAGAGAAAGGCAGAGAAGCCAACCCTACAGCCCCAGGGAAACCTGCCCCTGGAAAGTAGAAACTACTTCTGTGGTTCTGCCCCTACGCCAATGAGGTGTGGAAGGAAGTAAATGAGCTCTGCTGGGTGATGATAGTTGTCAGAATCATGATCATAGGGGCAGTACTGTACGAGCACCTGACCAAACAAAAGTGGTGCCCATCAGTACATTTTGATCGGTTTGTCTCGTGTCAGGAGTGCCCCGTGGAAGAACAGAAACTTACTGATATACTGACACACAAAGCTCTCAGTTGAGAACTGTGTTAAAATGGGACTGAGGAAGCAGCAGACATACTACCTACCAGAAGACAGTAGAAGAGGATGGTGAAGAGATGGCAAAGATCATCTAGCAGAGGAGCCACTAACACAGACTGTTTAAAGACACCACCCCCACAGCCTCTCGCTTGGGGAAGAAAGCAGGGGACGATGAGGAAGAAGTTGAGGAAAGCAAAGAAGAAAACGGATTGGGTGATGAAGACAGTGCCAGTGATAACGGAGACAATGACAGCGACATAAAATAACAAATAAAGGCTAGAGAGTAAAGAAAGGAAGAGAGGAACAGTGGGATTGCAATGGTGATTGTCGCAGGGCACCTCAGTGCCTGCTCCTAGGGAGCAGAAACTGCCAGGGAGAGAGAGCCCTGGCAGAACATAACCACAGCTGTGGGTTGCCCTGGCAACTAATGAGGGTCAGCTGGCCGGAAGGGGGCAGGGCTGGGCCCTTATAAAGCCCAGGGCTGAGGCCAGGCTGGCAGTTTCCTGCCAGCAGCCAGAGGGGCAGGAGCTCCTGGAGCTAGGAGGTGAGAATCACAGGAACTGCTCTAGCTGGGTGAAGGATGGCAGCTCGGAGAGGTTTGAGCACCATGGTTCTGCCAGGAGGCTTTATGTTTGAGTTATAGCCAGGAGGCTCGAGTTTATGTTTGCTTCTGATATTACACCGGTGGTTTGGATGAGGCTATAGGGGTTGGAGGAGGCTCATAAGGGCCCCAAGGGGATTGGGGGGGCCCCAGCGCCTGAGGAGGGCGCAGTGTTCTCATAGGGACCTACAGAGGGTGGGACCCTAGCACCAGTGAGGGTGCAGTATTTGCAAAAGGGGAACCCCAGTCGTATGGGGACCCCAGTGCCAGTGAAGGCGCAGCACCAGTGCAGGTGCAGCTTGCAGTGAGGAGTGCAACCAGTGGGTTGCGGACAGGGAACATAGACCCCGGGTTGTGTGCGGGGTACGTAGACCCCAGCCCCGGAGAGGGGCGGCTTTGAGAAGCCCCAGCACAGGCATGACAAGCCCCAGAAGGGGGCACTGCTAGGAAGCCCTAGTGTGGGCATGGCGAGCCCCAGAAAGCGGGAGCACACTCTAGAGGAGCCCAGCGTGGGCCCAACGAGTCCCCGAGAAGCCCAAGGTGGGCATGGCAAGCCCCGAAGAGGGGGAGCGCCATATTGAGAAGCCCAAGACGGGTGTAGCGAGCACGGCTGTAGGCTGGTGCGGCAACAGCCCTCAGATAGGGGCAGGGTGCTGCAGTGGACCCTGACAGAAGTGGTTAGTAGTACGACACCCCAGGAGGAAGGCGAGGTGCTGCAATGGTCCCCGGAGAAAGGGGATAGCAGTGCGGTGAGCCGGGATCAGAGAGGGTAGCCGTGCGGTTGGCCTAAAGGACCGGAGACCCGCTAGAGGGTCCCTGAGCGGGACAACACTTTTAGAGAAGGCCCAGAGTGGGTTCGACGAGAGTCCCAGTGAGGGGCTGTGTATTAGAGAGAGCCCAGGAGTGGGCTAGACTACCGGGGAGGCCCAGGAGTGGGCTAGATTACAGAGGCGGCCCGGGACAACAGGCATGTAACATGACAGACCAACGTCCAGCACATCAGCGTGGCTTGGGGCGTGGTATTAGGGGTGGTAGGAGCCACGTGTAGCCCATAAGGCTAGGGTGCCCCAGGCACCCAGGGGTGCACGATAAGACCCGCGAG
>NW_005843739.1:11917-21194 GCF_000455745.1 Alligator sinensis | reverse complement strand
TGGCGGGCGAGAATTTGAGGGTGCCCTTGGGCCGACTTGGCACGGTGAGGGGGCCACAAGGAGATCACAGCCCTCCTGAAGGACCCTGCCGTGACATGATGAAATGTGGGTGGGAGCATGGGTGGGCAGGTGCACGACTTCTAATTGCTGTGAGGGTCCAAGATGCTGATTTGAACTTAGAGCAGTCCATCTAAAGAGAATGCTTTGTAGTGCCCATTGTGCTTAGCTCCCTTCAGTACCAACTCTTTGGAAAGTCACACCGAGCCACTACACTCAATATATTTCAACCTCCTCTGCACTCTCACTGCTGAGCTGTGCCTTCCGTTGCCTCTCGTTGCTTTTCCATTTCCAATGATTTATGTTTCTTCCGCAGCCTTAAATGTCTGGCAAACATCACCACACAGAGTCCCAAACAGTTCAGTCAGGGTCTCCCTGTTGTCCCTTCTCTCAGCCTGCCATATATGATTAGTTTGCCCCCAACATCCATGAGGTGAAATTGGACCAGGCTGCCCTGTGCCACATCTGCTTATAAATTTTTGGACAATCTCAGGACTTGAGACAAGAATACCTGGCTCCAGTCATGAGCGGGGGTTAAGTAACATGAGTTTAGAAAACTCCCGATTCTTTGGGGGTCGGAGCCTGTATCTGGAGTAGACATGCATACTAAGCAGTGCTGTGCTGTGGCATCGCCATGACTTGAGATGCTATTGACTCTTCCGGAGCCCTACCAATAAAATGTGTGGCATATCATGACCCTTGTAGCTTTGGACTAATATCATGAATCATTTTTACTATGTATAGTTAGAAGTGAAAGTAATGCTTAAAAGCGTGCTTATGTTGTACCTGTGTTAAACCTGGAGCCGTTTCCAAAAAAAAAAAAGGTGAAATGAATCATTTCGGGAAGAACTAGGTCTCGGCTGTGCCGGGAATCGCAGCGATTTATCCCGAGACTTTTCAAGGCGGGTTATTTATTTCAGCTGAAAGAGGAACGTGCTGATACCGCGGGCAACGGATCCATCCGCAGGAGCATTGGCAGTAGCTTCACAGACTTAAGGAAAGGACGGAGTTGTGGTGCACACATCTGCCTGTCTTCCAGCCCTATGTGCACCCATCTCTTCACCTACCTAAGATGCTCAGTACATCGGGGCCCGAGGGAAGATGGCTGTCATGTCCCCCGCGCCCCGCCGCCACCCCGCAAAAACAGAAGTCGGCGCCTCCTGCTGTCTGTATCTCCATGGTTCCTCGGAAATTATGGCGTTAGTCTACTGCCAGATATCACGGGGACATTAAGTCCTTTCTCGGAGTCTTCCCTTGAACTCTGCTTCCTATTTTCGTCAGAACGGGCTAGTTTCTGTCCCTGACCAATCGCACCGGCGCCGGCTGAATCATTACCACCCCGGCCTTCACGTATTCATTTGCTTTCACTGGATCCATATCTTCTATCCGTCCAGACCAGACTCATAGGTCCTCTTGCAGTAAGCCCTCATCGCTTCCTCCGCTCTCTCCGCAGCGCCTGCTCCGCCCCGCCTCCGCCGCGGGTTCTTGTGCGGGGCAGGCTCAGGCTGTCGCACCGTGTCGCTCAGAGCGCAGTAATACACGGCCGCGTCCCCCAGCCCGGCTCGGCGGAGCGCCAGGGCGCTGGCCCGTCTGGCGGCGGGGACGTGCGGCGGAGATGTGCAGAGCGCCCTCCGGAGCGGAGACAGGGACAAATCCGCTGTAGCCGGACACGAGAAACTGCAATCCGCCGTTCCGGAACTGCCGGTACCAGAATATAGTCTCACTGGAGACAGAGCCGTGGCTGCAGGTGAGGTTGAGTGGAGCTCCCTCCGGAGCCTCGGCCGAGTCCGGCTGCAAGATCTGAGTCCTGCCCACGGCACCTGGGGAAGGAGAAGAGCACAGGGGAGGTGTTTTTCCCTGAAACTCCCCAAAGCCCCGAGGGAGAAGGTCCCTTCCTCAAACCTCCATCACCGTGAGACAGTACGGGTCAGGGGACCGAAGAGAGGGAGGAAGAGAAAATGAGGGAAACGGCGGGAGGGCAGGGGAGCAGCCGGACAGAAATGCCTGGAGGACCCGGGGGTAAGAGAGCCAGAGAGGGACGGGAGCCGGGAACTGAAGGCCACTCACTCAGACCCGCCAGCAGGACCAGCACGGAGCCCGGGGCCGCGCCCATTGCGGGAAGCTCTGGGGTGTCCGCGCCTCTGCCCCGCGCTGTCCCGGGGAAGCCGGGGAGCGGGAACCTCAGTCCTTCCCTGCAGCTACAGGCCAAGCGGGGGAGGTCCGCGGAGCAGGCCCAACCAGCGACTTTTTCCCAGTCTCTGTGAGAAGGAGTCAGTCCTGGGAGCAACCGCAGAAGCCTCCGTCCCCGGTTCTCTTTCTTAGGTCTAGGAGGTGCTTAGCGGAGTCCCCGCGAGGCCTCCCAGTCTGCGGGGTGGGGCGCGTCCAGACTCGGATGTCAAACCTGGACTCCAGGGCAGCTTGCGCCGGGGCGCTCCGGCCTGAGCTGCGGCGGCCCCTGGCGGGCAACAGCAGAAGTGCCGGGGACACCGACCTGCAGGAGCTCCCTGCCCGCGCAGTGGGGCTGGACAAGACCCTGAGGAAGGAGCCGGAGCGGGAGTGACGGGGGTTTAGCGGGAAACCGCTGCGATGTAGCGATTTTTTCCTTTTGGAGAACAGGGGACGTGCTGGGCCCGCGGGCAATGGGTTCCTGCTGCAATAGCACTGGTGGGGGCTCCGCCGACAGGAAAAAGAAGGGAAGTTCAGGATACACGTCTGCCTTTCCTCTGTCCTTCATCCATCTCTGTGACTCTCTCTCTGTCTCTCTCTCCGTTAGTCCCTCAGTGTTAATGGCGTCCTTCTACTGGCGGTCATTATGGTAAGAGTATGTTTATTGCTAGATTTCCCTTATCTCTCTGTGTCCTAGTCGGTCTGCCCGAGAGTCTCTGCTTTTCCCCAATCCCATCGGGCACCTGGCTTCAGCATTAGCCTGCTCCCGTGAGGCTTTAAAAGCATTTCGTTGCTCCCGTTGAATCCAGCTCTTTTCTTCTAAACGATCCGATCCTCAGCCCCTCTCTTACCCACCCGCACCTCTTCTCCTGCAACCGCCCCCCCCCAAACCGTGTGCTCCTCCCAAGCGCAGGGAGTTCTTGTGCGGGGCAGGCTCAGGCTGTCGCACCGTGTCGCTCAGAGCGCAGTAATACACGGCCGCGTCCCCCCGCCCGGCTCGGCGGAGCGCCAGGGCGCTGGCCCGGCTGTCGGCGGGGAGGGGCGGACGGTGGAAGGGACGGTGCCCGTGTACCCGGACACAATGAACTGGAGGCCGCGGTCCGAGAACTGCCGGTACCAAAATATGTTCTCACTCATCTTGATTGAAGAGTGGGCACAGGTCAGGTTGAGCGGAGCTCCCTCCGGCGCTTCTGCCGAGGTCGGCTGCAGGATTTGAGCTCTGCCCGCGGCACCTGGGAACAAACCAGGAGATGGATGGATGGACTGAGCCGGACATTCCCAACTGGCCTGAATTTCCTCACCTCTACCCCGCGTCCAGCTCGGTTTCGTCAAACGATAACCGGCATGGAAAGAACTAGGGGCGCAAGTAGAGGGGCTGCAGATGGACAGACATGCACAGACAGAACAAGCAGCAGAAAGAAAGAGGGAGTGTGACTGGGGACCACCGGAGATAGCGGACGGGCTGATGGGGAGCGTGAGAGAGAGAGACCAGACAATCTGACCCCAGCACTGTTTCCTGCCTAGGCAGAGGGTCGGACTCCATGATCTATTTAGGTCCCTTCCGACGCTAGGATCTATGAGAGTATGAATGCGCCCCCCGACTCACTGAGGACCGCCAGCAGCACAAGGACGGAGCCCGGCGCTGCGCCCATCCTGGCGGGGAGGATCTCGGGGTCTCTGCACCGAGCGGAACTTTTACTCCGCCCGCGAGAAAACCGTAGACAAAAATCTTCCTCTTTCTGCAGCTGCAGACACAGGTCACAGCTGGCCGCCGAGGGAGCAGATTAGCTCGCCCATATGGGCAGGTGACAGCGCCTGCTGGGGACAGGCGCAGCAGCCCGTCTGCTGCTCTTCTCCGCCCTTAGCTGAATGTCCCAGGCTCCTGTCGGGTCCCCGTGGCTCTCCCCAGTGTGTGAGCGAGGCAGATGCGGGAGGAGACCCGACAACGCGACTCCCCGAAACACTCGGGCTGGAGGCAGCGATGAGCCAGCGCAGGGCGATCCGGCCTGTGCTGCGGCGCCTCCTGGCGGTGAGTCGTGGGAACTTCAGGGAAAGACCAGGCGGCACAAACGCTTCCTGCAGCTGCCCCGGGGAGTGAGACTTCGCAGAGTCCCTGCGATGCTGGGCGGGCCCGGAGGGAAAGGAGAACACGCCGCGGAGGTAAGTGCACGGAAACTCTCCCGCCCCTCCCCGTCACCCGCCCGCGACTCCCCGCAGCGGGAGGTTCGTGCTCCCGGCGCTCCCCTCCAGGAGCCTCCTTCTTTCGGCCGCTGGAAGCAGCGGGGAAGCTCGGCCTCGGCGTTGCCTTGCAGCCTCCAGCCCGCGATCGCGTCGTGGGCGGCGCGACATCGAAACCCCAGGGCGAAGTTGCTGCTGCTCCGGAGAGACTCTCGCTGTCCGACAGCTCCCCGCCTCGGCCTCCCGTTGCCCGGGGACGCCTCGCAGCCGCCGGCTCCTCCCGTCCCCTCCCCTTCCAACGCTGGGGCGCGCAGCAACTGCCCAGCGGAGGGGGCTCCCCCCCGCGAGGCAGCGCCTTCCCTCGGCCACTCCCCGACATGCCAAGACGTCCCCGCTACTCCGAGCAGAGCACATTGCAGGAGCAGGGACAGAACCAGGGGGATTTTTTCACTGATGCTGGATACGGACAGTGGAGAGACCCTCACGGAAGGGGAGCGTCCGCTTCGGTTAGGGGAGGCCAGATAGGGTTTTCCTGTGTTCAGAGAGTTACTAATAGACAGGTTTTGTGTTGCTGCTGCGCCAGTGACAGAGGGACCCGGAGCAGAACCGCGGGGTGGGGGGCGGATCTTTCCCATGTCCTGCCGGCCCATGCTGCCTGGGGAGCACCGGGATTTTTGCGTGGCACCCAGCTCTGCTCTTGTCACTGTGCATCCACTGCACAGAAGTAGAGGCTGGAGTCCTCCAGCTGGGGCTCGGCCAGGTGCAAGGAGCAATTCTTGCTACCTTCCTGGCTGTCCCCCATGAACAGCCCCTCAGAAAAAAATCCGGTTGGTGGGAATGGACAGGAGGTGGGTGATCTCCCCCGAGGGCACCTGCCAGTACCACTGGAAAATCTGGTAAGTGCTGGAGTAAGCACAGACCATGGTGGTGCGGTCCCCTTCGTGGGTCAACAGTGCATTTGGGGCTCTGAGACACTTGGCTCCACAGCAGGAGACTTAAGGGGAACAAAAAATGCATTAAAAATATCACAATGTGAAAATTTGCTGTTTATTTTCACATCCCTCCTTCTGCCTCATCCCTGAGCACTCTCCATCCTGTGCTTGTTCTCTGGCTCTCTGAAGACCCAGTGACTGGATGGATGGATGGATGTGGATGGATGGATGGACGGGTAGACATGATCACATCTAAATGAGCGCCAGAGAGAAGAGGAGGGACAGAATCCCAACATCAATCTGTCAGTCCCTGGTTCTGTCGGACCTGCCCTGTCCATGGGATGCTCCTGCTGGCTCTGCTGAGTCCTTCTGACAGGTTCTCTCTCTCCACCATTCAACTTACAATTGATTCTGCCCTTTGCCTCCTTCCAGCTGTGCGTCTATCCACTTCTGCTGCATTAATCAGCACTACTGCAGGCTCCTCTGTCAACACCTCTCTGTTTACCTCGAGTCCCTTTCCAGACTTGGGAAAGGGAGGTCAGAAATCCATCACCTCCCGCTGCTTCTCCCAAACACTTGACCGGCCTGCACGAGCTCTGCAGAGACAGGAAGCGGGGAGAAATAGTTACAGATTATGGGAAGAGGGAGCAGCGCCATGGGGTGTGCACGTGGGTGTGGGAACTTGTGGACTGGCACAGAATTGCTGGGCTGGGCCTCAGGGGCTGCCAGATGAGCAGAGCTGGCTGCCGTTGACAGAGTGCATTGGGCAGAGAACAGGCCCAAGGAGGGGTGAATTCAGACCCGGGTCCTGCTTATCTCTGCCTCCCGCGCACTCCCTGCAGTGGGTACTTATCCTCCTGAAACTGCCGTGTCAGTGTCCCACACTGCTGCAAGAAGCCTCCTTTTTTCTGCCCTTGGAAGCCTGTAGGAAAGCTGCCTGTCCTTGTTCCTGCTGGTTTTTGGTTTCTTATATGGTAGGGCCTGACTAGTCTTTGGTCTTTTAAAACTGAAAAGAAAATAAAAAGTGGGTGGGGGGCGGCGGGAGGGGGAGGTTGACCAGGTTGAGTCACCCATCCTCCGAGACACTGCCAGGCCTCAGAATGAAGCAGAGGCCAGAATCTGGGGCTTTGCTTGGCATGGCAAGTTGAAACCTCATGGGGTATCCTTGTACCCCAGAGCCCTGGCACTGGATGTTCTGTTCTAGTCTATTCAATTGTATCCTATTTTATTTAATTCCATTCTATTCTGTTCCATGCCATGTCCTTCCATTTTATTTTCCATTTTCATCAGGGCTACCCCAGTCAGAACAAACCAGAGACATGAAATAGAATCATGGGGACAGAAGGGATACCAGAGGGACGTGGCTTGTGAGCCAATTCCTGTTCTGCCAGAGACATGGAGTTGGTGTACCAGGGACTGGCATGCACAGGATAAGCTCAGGGCCTCATGTATATGTTGAACCCCCACAAGCGATGTCTAGGGTGTGAACATGGGCCTGTGGGAGTACAATTCATGTGTCCATGGTGTGAGTCTGAGTGCTGGCAGTGAGCATGGTGGGGGTGTGAATTTGCGGTGCTAGGAAGGTGGGGACATATGAGGAGCCAGTGTGTTTGACTTCCTGAGTTTCTTTGTGTGTGTAAGTCGGGGGGGAATATTCCTGTCCCTAGTGAGAAGGACACTGGGGCCTGTCTTTAGATGACCTTTTAGATGTCCCTGTGAAATAAAAAAACTCTGTCTGTCTGTCTGTCTGTCTCTCCCTCTCTCCCCCTGTCTCTCTCATTTTTTCCCCCTTTACCAGTCAGTGACTGAGCAGATCCACTGTGGGGAACATCCCACCCCCATTCTTTTCCTGATGGACCACAACCGAGAGATCAAAGTGGAGTGGCCACTAGATGGCAAGACATCCCCATCAAGCTGCCACTGCTGCTACTGTTTTCTAAGCAGGGCCACCTCACAGTCCCTTTTAGCTCCTCTCTCTGGACTGCACCCGCTACATCCTTATACAGTCCCTTTCTCTTCTTCTCAGTGTCAGGCTGTTTGGCCTTGTGTCCTACCCCTGCAGTGTTTCCTTGTCCGTGATCAATGCATGTGACAACTTCCAGGATTTTCAGGGGAATTCCAATGCCCAGGTCCCATTCACACAAGGGTTTTTCAAAGTACATCCAAAAGCCTGTTTATTAAAGTTCTTTGGTATCTAAAAACACAAGAAGGGATGAGTTTCCAGGGTGGGGGGTGTCATGGGGACCTGAGTACAGCCTGCCATCCATGGCTGTTCAGATTCCAGAAGCACCTGGGCATTGATATCCTGCAGGCATCACTCTAGGAAGCAATGACTGTGGGGAGCTCCGGGTTCTCCAGCTGAACAGGGTGGGTGTATTTGTCCTACAGTGGCCACTTCCCTCAAGGAAAAGGGGCCAACAGAAGACACCCATTTCTTTGCAGATTTCTCTGGGTTATGGGTGTATGTCCTTGGGTTTGGACATGTCCTTTCTGGCCTAGTTGGTTCCTGTTTGAGCTGCCCATGAACTAAGGGGGGTGTCCTCTCTTCCCAGAATTCCCAGCAAAGTGCAGGGTTCTTGGGTAGTGCTCGTCTCTGCCCTTGTTACTGTGCATCCGCCCCCATGTTCAGGGGACCTCTCTTTGCCAGGTCCAGGACAATGAGAGTCTGGCTTCAAGTGTGTCCCATTACAGACACTTGGAAGGTGTTTCCACCCCCTAAGACATGTGCATGGGTAGAGCCCGGGGTTGTCTCTAGTTGCATTCCCATGTCTCTCTCTATTCTCAGGTGCCCGGTCCACCGTTGAGCTGGGGCTTTTACTGCCAAACTGCAGTAAAACCCTGTTGCAATGGGTTATGAGCTGGGTAATCCCAGGGAGGGATGTCTGCAGTGTATCTGCAAAATCACAGGGTCAGTCAGGGGCTGGGTGGTGCTCTCTAGTGGACAGGATGCAAATACGTTTGCCAAAAATTTCCAGGGCAGCCCCCCATTGAATAACTCTGTTACAGCAGTAATAGGGAGGTGTCCCCTCTTCTACCTCCTCACCCCAGAGGCAGGGCCAGGCCCATCTCTGGAGGTGCTGCGTAGTCCAAGGTGTGGGGGGCACTGTGAACTGTTACTTGGTCTTGATGCTGCAAAACTTGTTTTCCAGAAGGCTTTACAGCAGCTGCGGATGAGGCAGCTGCTGAGAGTCCCCAGGCTTCTCACTAGAGAGAGCTGGGAGTGCAGCCCCTGCCCTTGCCCTCCCATCAGGACTGGCTCCAGTGCTGAGTGTGGTGACCAGTGCACCCAGTAACCCCATTCAGAGGAATGTGTGACTGGTGCAGTGAAAGAAAGTGTTAACTCTTGACACCAACAGACCGGCTCCCTCCAGCACTGGGCCTGGCCTTGTGCTGCTCTGGTCCCTGCAGCCTCCTGTGGGACAGGGCACAAGTGGAATTTGTACTCGGGGTTTTTTGCATTAGCTCTAATAGGATTTGCTTCACTGTGTCTCTAGCACAGTAATACCGGGCCATGTCCTCTGCTCTCAGGCTGTTCATCTGCAGGTGCAGGAGGCTGCTGGAGTCATCTCTGGAGATGGTGAATCGCCCCTTAACACTGTCAGCGTAGTATATGGGAGAGGAGGATGTGCTAATATAAGCAACCCACTCCAGCCCCTTCCCAGGAGCCTGGCGGACCCAGTTCATCTCAAAGCTACTGAAGGTGAACCCAGAGGCTTTGCAGGAGAGGCGCAGAGAGTCTCCAGGTTTTCTCACATCTCCTCCAGACTCTACCAGCTGCACCTGGGACCAGGCACCTGAAAACCAAGTTATGAAGCAAGAGTAACTAGTATCAGGATGGGATCAATGCAGTTGTCCCCTCCATCTCCTGGCCTCCAAGTGTGCCAAATACCTTCCAGCACTGCTGCCAGGACAAGGAGGTGGAGCCCAGGTCCCATCTTTGTTGG
>NW_005843739.1:4748-5639 GCF_000455745.1 Alligator sinensis | reverse complement strand
GGCCTTTCCCCCCTGCCCAGGTGACCAGAGCATCGCCTCCCAGGCGCCAGGCTTTTGTCATGCAGACAAGGTGGGAGATCCCCGCCCTGAGGGATTGAACACCAGCTTCTCAGGCTGGCAGAGACAGATCTCTGGAGAGGGGCACCGCCGGGGGCTTTTCTGCCACAGTCCCTATGTGTTTGTACAGGTTTTTTTTCTTGAAATATCATGCTATTTCCTTCTCCATAAATGGAGGAGAGCAGTCAGAGCTCCCTCACATGATTTTCTTTTTCTCCATTGAGAGTTGTAGTTGAAAGACCATGGGTGTCACCATGTGGCTGTTACTTTCAAGGCAAGAGGAACTTTTTGTATGAACTGAGATGGATATCTCACAGCTGTGAGCTGCACAGCAATACTGAGCAGGGTCCTCAGGTCTCAGGCTGCTCATGTCCAAGTGTGCCTGGGTCTCGGAGTTGTCTCGGGAGATGGAGAATCGTCCTTTCACAGGGTCTGCGTTGTATTCTTTACTGCTGTCCGAATAGATAACTGCAACCCACTCCAGCCCCTTCCCAGGAGCCTGTTGGACCCAGTCCATGCCGTATCTCCTGAAATCAAATCCCGAGCCTGTGCTGGAGAGGCACAGAGAATCTCCAGGCTCCCTCCAGGCCCCTCCAGACTCCACCAGCTGCACCTGGGACCAGACACCTGCAAAGAGAGTCACTTTTATCCATGAGTATGTTATGGTGAGTAGAACAAGGTGGATCAGCCTCAGCAATGATCTGAGAGCAGAGAATACCTTCCAGAGCTGCTGTGATGAAAGGGAGGTGGATCCAAAGCCCCAAGGCCATTGGGGTCTGAACAGACGCTGTCTCTGGGAGTGGTGGGAGAGGAGCAGGGACAGGGGGAGGCAGA
>NW_005843739.1:0-1089 GCF_000455745.1 Alligator sinensis | reverse complement strand
CCTCCCAGGCTGCCTGACCTGGGCGTAGCACTTCACCACGTCTCCCCAAAGTCAGGGTAGATGTACGCCCGATAGACTGGAGGCCTGGGATCACGGCTCTGCTCCAGGTCAGGTCAGACTAAGTTTCAGCAGCCGAGCTGTCTGCCATGCTGCTGGGCTCCTGGGTGAGGTGCTCTTGCCTGCTCTCACCTAGCTGGACCCATTCCCCTGACAGGAAGTGAAACATGGAGGTTCATACCCAGGACTAAAACCAACAGTCAGGCTGGGGCTGTAACTACGGTGCTTTTTGCGGCTCTCACCCGGGGGCACTTAGTGCCTACAAGGAGGAACCCGCTCAACAGCAGACATATATTAGCCAGCATTTCCAGGAGCCTGGGGGGGTGGCGTGTTTTCGGGGCTAAGTCCCACGCTGCTCTGTCAGCAAGACTGGAGGTCAAGTCCTGATACGGGAACGGTGGGTCTTTGGGTGCGAGCAGTGCGACTGCTCATCTTGACTAACACGGGGCCCGTGCAAAGACACCAAAGCCCCCAGTCTTTAACGCTCTCGTTCCACCTCAGAGGCACCGAGTCAAGGGGGCGCAGCCCAGAGCTCTATGTGCAGAGGTGCTTGCTAGCCTGGAGGGCAGAGCATTGGCCTACAGTCTTAGTGTCCTGGGTTTGAATCCTGGCCTTAGGCCGGTAAGGTGGTTTCCTGGGTGACTTTTTTGCTCTTGTGGCCTCCTCCCTCTTTCATTGCTGTGGCTGGAGGCACCGGGTCAAGAGGCGCACCCGACAACCTCCCCTTCAGCAGAGCTTGTTGCCCTTATGGGGAGAGAGTTTCTCTAGAGACTTGGTGTCAGGAGTTCAAATCCCATCCTGGCACTGTGAACAAGTACCATTAATAAATTGGTCTCTAGAAGAAGTTCTTTACTCCTGGGACCCCAACTCTTTCATTGCTGCGCCCAGAGGCACCGAGATAAGAGGCGCACCCGACAGAGTCTTGAAAAGGAGAGCTTGCTGGCCTTGTGGGTGAGGTGCTTCCTTGAGACTGGGAATCATGGGTTCAACTCCCACCCTGGCACCATGAGTAAGTATCCTTAATAAGCTGGT
>NW_005843738.1:54749-56108 GCF_000455745.1 Alligator sinensis | reverse complement strand
CCCCTTAAGAAAACCCAAACTTGGAAGCAATAGTGGGTGTATCTAGGATTGTCAGAGCACTCGCCACATCTTCGAAGGCCAAAGAAAGCCCTAGACCTCCCCAGTGCGTGCCTGGCAGCTTCAGCTCTGGATTTATCACCTTTGGTCTCTGCAAGCCTCTCAGTCTGAGAGCTCCAGCATGAGAGCAGCAGGGTGAGGACTGCAATCTGGCAGCATAGGAAAGGGTTACCATAGTGGAAGCAGAAGATAGGAGTATGGCTGACTCAGAGGGCTGGACCCAAAATTATTACATGTGTTTTTGGTCACAGAGTGCCACTTGACTGGAAGACTGAGTCACAAACAAACCCATGAGGAGGAGGAAGATTCACTCACCTTTTGCAATTGCTGTTTTTCCAGGGACTCGGGCAGGCTGAACTAGAATCTACGTATGGAGGTGAAGTAATGGCCACTTTTCTCAATGTTTGAGCGTGAAATGTCATCAAGTCTGCACAGGACCAATTGGGTTGCCTACATGGGCACCTAAGGCCAAAAATGCCACTTATGTGCAAGCTGGCATGCCGTACCTGCGGTGTGTGGACAACTATGCATGACTATATCCTCACAAACTGGGCATATGAACCAGCAACAAAACGTGTGCAAGAGCCCCCATCTTTTCACTTAAATACTTGAGTGGCTAGGGCACTTACAAGGGCAGCCAGAGATCTTGGGTCTTTCCCAAGAAGAGGGTGTTCGGATCTGGGCATTGCTGACCCCCAGAACAGTAGTCTAACCACTACACCAAGGGCCAGACACTGTCCAGCCCTTTCCCCAGTACTCCCTTTTAAATATGGCCCCTTGGGCAGCCATGTAGGAAATACCTCGAGTAAGAAGAAAGAGAACAAGCCAGAGTGCGTGATCTGAAGAGATGGCTGAAAGCCTGGGTGGGGAAGGCCCTAGATTATAGCCTACAACCTTGCTCCCACTGAGGTGGAAGCTTTATCCCATATAGTGCCCTCTATCCATCTTTATCAATCACTGTATTAGCAGCTCATCTTGAAAAGTAGCATTGGGAATGGCTTTTATAATAGTTATAGTAGTGCAATGAGAGACTGGCGAAGCCAGGGTCCAAATCCCCCATGACCAAGGAAGGCCTAGAAACCAGGAACTCAAGATCCCTGGATGAGTGCCAGAGCCTCTCCTCTACGGGCTCCAAGACAGACAAGTGTTTGAAGCCGTTATGCATCCACAAGTTGTGTGCACATAGGCCTGAGCTACTCTTGCACCTGTCCAATCTGCACCACTATTTGGCCATGCATGGAGAGCTACACATCCACGAATAAATGCCAACCTGTGTCTGAGTGGCATTTTTTGCCCTTAGAC
>NW_005843738.1:52619-53083 GCF_000455745.1 Alligator sinensis | reverse complement strand
TCTGGGTTTTCGCCTCCTGCCTGCACTTAGGGAGGGGGGTCCCCCATTCTCAGCTCAGGTGCTCCTGGAAGTGTGCCTGGCCCCGCAGGGTCACTCCCCCAGCAGGCTCAGGCGCCTCCAGAGGCTTACCTGGCCTACCCTACTCTGATGCTATAAGGCCTATGCAAAGGTGAAGGCTGGAGCTTAGGCACGCCTACTCACCTCCCCAGTGAAAGACAACTGGCCTGGTATCTCCTGGGGGCTCCTACACCACTCAGAGCCCCACCAGGCCCCCCACTCCCAGCAGGGTGCAGTTTTAGGCCATGCCCAGCACCAGGAGCCTCCAAACCATCCCCTACAGCTCCTCCCTTACCTCCAGAATGTTATGGAACCTCACAGCCAGGTGATGGTGCTGCCTAGGCAGCCAGCAGCAAACTACCCTGTTTATATGGGTGGCCAGAGCTCTAAAATGGCTGCCACAATCC
>NW_005843738.1:50554-51606 GCF_000455745.1 Alligator sinensis | reverse complement strand
ATCGGGGTACCTCCACTTGATCCTGCCTGCCAGCTACATTGAGCCATTGATTATTACTCCTTCACCTAAACCATACAGCCAGTTTTCTATCCATCTCACAGTCCAATCATCCAGGCCCCAATTTTTAACCCAGAACAGAGAAAGAACCAGTCATATTCTCCATTAGGGATTAAAGGAGATATAGGAGGTATGTAAAAGATGTTGCAACAGTTCAGTAACAAATGACAGCATCAGCATCAAAGGTAAAATTCAACAGATATAAATACATTAGCTAGGGCAGAGCAGCATCTTAGAGACCAACTACTTCAGGGAGACACAAGCTTAAAATTAGATACAGAGGCTATTTAAAACTAAAGGAACACAACTGGCATTGGTTCAATTAATCCGTATTAATAACACAGTTGATGGATTCTATAAAAATGTTCAGTGGAAGTACAGTCACTGGAGAATAACTGACATCTTTGTTGGAATAAACCACTTCCATCTCACCAGTTTCCACAGTGCTGCTTTGATGTCCTTGTTTCTCATGCTGTAGATGACCGGATTCATCATTGGTGGGATCATAGAATAGAGAACAGACACCATGAGGTCCAGAGCTGATGGGGACCCAGATGTGGGCTTCATATAGGCAATCAAAGCAGTGCTAGCCAGCAAGGTGACAACAAAGAGGTGGGGAAGCCAGGTGGAAACTGCTTTATGCCAGCCCTGCTCAGAGGGGATTCTCAGTACAGTAGTGAATATGTGAATATAAGACACAAAAATATACACAATTCAACCAGCACTTAAACATGCACCAAAAATAAGAATCTGAATTTCACTAGTAAACACCTCTGAGAAAGAAATCCTAAGGAGCTGGGGGACTTCACAGAAGAACTGGTTGACGATGTTGGAGTGGCAGAAAGGCAGCCTAAAGGTGTTCCCCGTGTGCAGGGCAGAGTACAGAAGAGTTGTGCTCCAGGCCGTGGCTGCCATTAGCAGACAAGCTCTCCTGTTCATCACTGTCACATAGTGCAGTGGTTTGCAGATGGCGATGTATCGGTCGTAAGCCATGA
>NW_005843738.1:48717-49605 GCF_000455745.1 Alligator sinensis | reverse complement strand
TGCACACAGCTTTGTTCACATCCTGCCAGCCACTTGATTGCAAACTGGCTTCCAGTCTCACAATTATGTATATGCATGGGCTATCAAGACCCCAGTTTTGCTTTAAGTATTGTAACTCATCTATTAAAAAAAAATTTGATCATGATTGATCATCTGAAAAGATCATCTTTTCTTTATTCGCTGAAGCTGAAACCCCTCTGTGGGCAAGAAACTAAATTATCCTTAGTACTTCTGGGATTATTGATAAAAAGGAAGACATGTTAGCAGGGCTGCTCCAAGCCCAGGGACGTTGAGATGCAGATGAGAGCTCTAATTCTGCACCCGTCTGCAGAGGCATTGCCTGGGGCTCCTGCCCTGGTCGCTCACCTCAGTTATACTAGTGTAGAAAATGGAAAATCTGCATTTTTCTTTTTGTAAAAACATCTTTACTTGTCTGACAAACTGAAGAAATGTTATTACATGGAGAATAAAACTCTCAAACAATTCTTAATTGTAATTTATATTTCTGTTCCAAATTTTCCTCTGTCTCAATACCCAAAGTTTAGGGAATTGAATATTTTACTTACTGTGCTCGTCTTAATGGTTTTGCCTTCAGTTTCCTGTATTAGATCCTTGAACGCCAGGACGTTTTAGTTACTGACTGTCTTCTACTGTATCTAATCCCTTGTCCCCCTATCACTGCACTATCGAGATGCCAGGGGCACGGGTTTCGCAGTCATCCACCCCTCACTCCATGGGAGAATGGAGAGGAGGAGATAGAAATGATTTCTCTCTGAGAAAGAGCTCTGGGTGTAGCTCACATGGAGCCTTGCTGGAATAAAAGGACCGAAGCTTCAGCGCAGTGATTTCTCTATGCATCTTTCCTAAGAGCTCGTGGGACTCGGTCCC
>NW_005843738.1:43715-48079 GCF_000455745.1 Alligator sinensis | reverse complement strand
CTTACTTGCATCTCCTGAAGGTGTTTGAAACCCCTTGCAGCAGCTGGACACGGACAGTCTTCATCTCCCTCTTTTACCTGCGGCAGATTTCAGTGGTTTTAGTGTCTGCGGGCAATATACCTTGTAGTGGTGTGACAGGAAGACTGCATGGTTTTAAAACCAGTTTAAATAAGGTTACATATGTGATAGTTTGTCTAGGGAAGATGCTGCGTTGAGCAGGAGGCTGGACCTCCCTCCAGAGCTGCTTCCAGTCCTACTTTTGTGCTACTCTGTGATTTCTCACATTTGACTTGTACATGGGACCATCCCCTGGTCTACTGTCCAATGTGGACTCTAACTAAGACTTCTCCTGGGAGCGAGATGGTGTTCATCTTTCCAGTTCTCTTTGCTTTTTCTTCCTAAGGACTGCAATGGAGGAGAGCCCACAAGCCCAGGAGGATGCAGGTGTGGAAAGAGAGGGTACAGTGGCATGGCAGCATGTGGTAGACGAGCAGATGAGGGATGACACGTGTTGACCTGAGCTGGGAGGAAAGGTGGGATGATGTCCACATACATGTTACTATGGGAGATCTGAAGGAATAGGGGCAAGGGCTGGGGGAATCAGGACAGAGGGGAGATGAGAAGGCGAGAAGAGAGTGAATCCAAAACCCCGGTAAAGTAGGTTTAGATTGGGTATCAGGACCCTCCACTCAGGGTCAGACGAATCCCTGTATTTGGCATCAGGGAGTAATTTCAATTTATGGTCAAATGCAGAGGACCATGGCAGGGTTTCCCATCCTCCAATGGAAGGGGGTTGCCTGTGCACTTTTAGTAAAAATTTAGACAGGGTTTGGCTTTGGATAGCGATGGTCCTTCTTCAAGCAGAGGGTTGGAGTAGATGACAACCAGGGGTCCCTTCTAGCTCTATTTTTCTCTGATTGTAGGGGAACTCAGGAGGGCCGTCTCCTTCTCCAGCTTCCAACACCTGCGGTTTGGGCACTTTCTACAACTACACGTTTAGGGCTGCCACCTCTCCATTCAAATACCTGAGGAAGCCTGTTTCTTTGCACAGCTCTGCACATCAGCCAACCCCGTCCGCACCCTCAGCTGCATTTCTTTCTGGCCCCATGGACTTGTACACGACCAGCTTTTCTAAATAGACCGATAGACCCTAAACTGAATTTTTGCCAGTATTGGCTGCTCATTTTCTCCCCCAAATGTGCTGCCAAGTGCAACAGTCTGGGAGCTGACCTTGCCTGTGAAGACTGAAGTCAAAAAAGGCATTTTGCACTTCAGCCATTTCCACATCATTGGTCACGAAGTTGCTTCCACCACTCAGCAGGACACCAACGCTTTCCCTGATCTTCCTCTTGTTGCTGACATACTTGTCGAAATTCGCCCTGTTTCCTTCCGCATCCCTGGCTATTTGCAACTCCAACAGCATTTTGCCCTCTCCACATTTCCACTTCTTTTAAGTTTCTTTTTGGGTTTTAGTCCTGGATATTTGGAAAAGGGCAAGTCTAGTGCCCATCTTTAAGAAAGGGAAGAAGAAGGATCTGGGGAACTACAGAACAGTTGTCCTCACCTCATCCCTGGAGAAATCGTGGAGCAGGTCCTCAAGGAATCTGTTTGTAAGCACTTGGAGGAGACAAAGGTAATGAGGAACAGTCAGCATGGATTCAGTAAGGGAAAATCATGCCTGACCAACCTGATGGAAGAGATGACTGTCCCTATGGATGTAGGGAGAGCTCTGAATGCTCTATACCCGGACTTCAGCAAGCCTTTTGTTACAGTCTCCAACAATATTGTTACAAGCAAGCCAAGGAAGTATGGGTTGAATGGACTGTGAGGTGGATTGAAAATGGCTGATTGGTTCAGCTCAGAGGGTAGTAATCAATGGGTCACTGTCTAGGTGGCAGGTGATATCCAGTGCACTGTCCCTAGGGTTGGGCCTGGGGCCTATTTCAATATTTTCATCAAAGACCTGAAAGATGTGATGGAGTCACTCCTCATCAAGTTTGAAGGTGACACTAAGCTGGGGGGAGTAGTAGATATGCTGGAGGGTAGGCAAGGATTCAGAGACACTTCGACAAACTGGAGGATTGGACCAAAAGAAATATCATGAGGTTCAGTAAGGACAAGTGCATGGAAGGACAACGTAAAAAATTACTCTTGGAAGGAAGTTGAGGAGGTCTTCTAGTCCAACCCCTTGCTGAAAGAAGGACCACCTCCAATTGGATCGTGCCAACCATGACTTCGTCCATCCATGTGTTAAAAACCTTCAAGGATGGCAATTCCACAGTCTCTCTCCATTTCAGCTCTCGATAAGAGTTCTCTTTCTCCTATTTCTTGTATGTAAACTACATTGCCAGAACTAGCTGCAAATTGCCCAAACTGGACAAGGGGGTGGAAAGCACGTTGTTCAAGTTTGCTGATGACACTAAGATGTGGGGCGAGGTGGACACACTCGAAGGGAGAGAGAGGTTGCAACTAGATTAAGACAGACTACAGAAGTGGGCAGGTGAGAATAGGATGGGGTTCAACGTAGACAAATGCAGGGTGCTGCACCTTGGGAGAAGGAGTCCACAGCATACACACAGGCTGGGGAGTTCCCTTCTTGAAAGCACTTAGGCGGAAAGGGATCTCAGAGTCATTATTGACTCCAAGATGAACGTGAGCCACCAGTGCCAGAACGCAGCCAGCAAGGCCAGCCGTACTATGTCATGCATCCAAAGGTGCATCTCAAGCCAGTCCAGAGAGGTGATGCTCCCCCTCTATGCGACTTTGGTCAGGCCACAGGTGGAGTACTGTGTACAGTACTGGGTGCCATACTTCAGGCCAGCCTGGAGAGGGTTCAGAGGAGGGCCACCCACTTGGTGAGAGGGCAGCAGGACAGGCCCTACGAGGAGAGGCTGAGGGACCTGAACCTGTGTAGCCTCAGCAAGAGGAGGCCGAGGGGGGACCTGGTGGCTGCCTACAAGCTCATCAGGGGGGATCAACAGCAAATAGGCATAGCCCTGTTCTCCCCAGCAACACCTGAGTTGACGAGGAACAATGGTCATAAGCTGATTGAAAATAGGTTTAGGTTGGAGATCACAAGGGTGGTCACAATCTGGAACCAACTTCCCAGGGAAGTGGTCCTCGCCCCTACCTTGGGCAAATTCAAGAGGAGGTTGGATGATCACCTGTCTGGGGTCTTGTGAACCCAGCATTCATTCCTGGCTGTGGCAGGGGGGCAGGCGAGATGATCTGTTCAGGTCCCTCCTACCCTACCTACTGTGAAACTATGAAACTGTGTGTCCATATCAGTCAAAACAATCCAATTCCTTACTCTGAAAATTGCCCTTTTGAGTGTCAATTCTGGACAGTTTTCTAAATTGCTAGCAGCATTTTCTTGGAGAAGAAACTTTTTCTTCTACTTTTTTTTTGTTAGAAACTCTTTTTTCACTGGGGAATGTTGATTATTCTATCTGATTTGAAAGGAAAACACAGTTCATATTTTCCAGGATTTGGGGTGGAACAGAAATCCCAGTTTCCATGGAGTTGTACAGTACCAGATTCGGGTTTCCACCGAGTTTGCTGCTTCATCATTTCTAAGAAAGGCCATGCTCCTGGAATTAGTGGACTTCATAGGATAGGCTGCTTGTTGGAAGGGATAATGGATTGAGGGACTAGCGGCTTGAAAGCCATTTTGGCTTGACATAGTTAAATCACCTTCCAAAATCCTCAGGCTCACCTATCTACTGTTTCCAGGTGGTGAAATCGAAGGACAACCTAAATCCAGCATCACTACAGTCATGATTTGCATAGAAGCTCAAGTGAGTAGACACTTAGAAGAAATCATTTCCAACCCTTCAGCATGGTGTGGAAGACCATTAGCTCCCTTGCAAAACCTGTACAAGGAAATCATGATTAAGACTCCCAGCACCAGAGTGCTCACTGACATCTCCTATCTAAAAACTATTATCACTCCCTTTTAAACATTCTCCTACTCTCCTTCCAGATCTCAGATAGGTGAACCTCAAGAAAATATTGTAACACAGAAAGGAGAAAGATCTCACGATATTCTCCAAGAGGGATTTTTTTGAGATATAGTAGTTATGTACAAGGTGTTGCAATAGTGCAGTAACAAATGACACTATCAGCATCAAAGCTGAATTTCAACAGACAACAAGATAGTAGCTAGGGCTGAGCAGCATCTTAGAGACTAACTAGTTCAGGGAGACATAAGCTTCAAATTAAATACAGAGATTATTTTAAATAGTGTAGTGCTAAAGCAACAAAATGGGAATCGGTGGAATTAATTTGTATTAATAACACAGTTGGTTGTTTCTATAAAGATGTTCAGTGGAACCACAGTCACTGGAGAATAACTGACATCTTTG
>NW_005843738.1:42326-42988 GCF_000455745.1 Alligator sinensis | reverse complement strand
AGGAGGAAGAAGTACATCGGGGTGTGGAGGTGGCTGTCAACCGCTATGAGCGTGATAACAAGGAGATTGCCAATCAGGGCTGCCAGGTATATTATAAGAAAAGTGGCCAAATGCAAGATGTGCAATCCCAGGGCATCGGAGAACCCCAGGAGCAGGAACTCAGTCACCACGGTGCAATTGGACGTCATCATCCACAGTGCCTTTTGGGATGCCTGTGGAGGGAAAGGGAACGAGTGTGTCAGGACAAGAGGAAAGAAGACAAAAAAAACCATATTTCTTATCAATAGTTTTCTATGACTTGATTTTTTTAGAGGTCTGCTTTATTTTCAGTTCAAAGGGAGTTGTGTGATAAAAATCAGGGTTCCCAAAGTGACAATATTGTTCATGATACTTAAAAAAAAATCCAGATTATAGAGGCATTGCAGCCAAAAAGCAAATAGGTAAAGTATTTTATCAGAGCTTTTGCAGACACCTTGTATGAGCACTAGTGAGTGGCAGTGACAAGGTGTCGGCAAAAGCACTGATAAAATACTTTTCCTACCCACTTTTTTGATGAAATGCCACAATTATCCAAAAAATGTTTTAAAATGTATCATGAAAAATATAGTCACTTTGGGAACCCTGATTTCTATCAGAAAACTCCTTTTCAACTGAAAATCAGG
>NW_005843738.1:41511-41985 GCF_000455745.1 Alligator sinensis | reverse complement strand
ACACATGGGTAGAGACTTATGGGGGAAGGAGGGTCCTTTCTGTGTAATGGGGTGGAGTGGGCTGGTGGCTTATTTCCATATCCTGAACGTGATTAAAAACACTTGCAGGAACAGGATGCTGACAGTCTTCATCTCCCTCTTTTCCCTGCAGGAAATTTTGATAGTTTTAGTGACTGTGGGCAATATACCTTGTAGTGGTGTGACAGGGTGTCTGCATTGTTTTAGAAACAGTTTAAACAAGGTTTCATAAGGGATAGCTTGTGTAGGTAAGATGATGCATTGACTAGGGGGCTGACCTCTAGAGCTGCTTCCAGTCCTACTTTTGTATTAGTCTGTGATTTATCACACTTGCCTTATACATGGGATCATCCCCTGCTCAGCTCCCAGGTTTGGACTCTAACTAAGACTTCCCTAGGAAGCGAGGTGGTGTTTCTCTTTAGAGTCCTGTCTGCTCTTTCTTCCTAAGTACTGCAA
>NW_005843738.1:36957-40973 GCF_000455745.1 Alligator sinensis | reverse complement strand
TAGTTTTAGTGACTGTGGGCAATATACCTTGTAGTGGTGTGACAGGGTGTCTGCATTGTTTTAGAAACAGTTTAAACAAGGTTTCATAAGGGATAGCTTGTGTAGGTAAGATGATGCATTGACTAGGGGGCTGACCTCTAGAGCTGCTTCCAGTCCTACTTTTGTATTAGTCTGTGATTTATCACACTTGCCTTATACATGGGATCATCCCCTGCTCAGCTCCCAGGTTTGGACTCTAACTAAGACTTCCCTAGGAAGCGAGGTGGTGTTTCTCTTTAGAGTCCTGTCTGCTCTTTCTTCCTAAGTACTGCAATGGAGGAGAGCACATCAGCCCAGGTGGGTGCATGGGTAGAAAGAGAGGGTACAATGACATGATAGCAAGTGGTAGACAAGCAGGTGAGGCTGACACATACTGACCTTAGCTTGGGGGAAAAGTGCAATGATTTCCACATACATGTTAACATAGGAGGTCTAAAGAAATGGGGGCAAGGGCCAGAGGGAAGAAGGACAGAGGGGAGTACAGATGGGGAGAAGAGAGAAAATCCAAAACACCAGTAAAGTAGGTTCAGATTCGTTACCAGGAGAACGTCTTCAGTGATGGACCAATGGGGCAGCGGACTAGACTGATTAGTGATGTTGTACAATCTCCATCATTGGAGGTGTTCAAGGGGATGGATTAGCATTGGTCAGGCATGAGCTAGGAATAGCTACATCCATGTTTGTCTCTGATTATTTCCAATTCCTCTGGTCTTTGCTGTTTTCTGCCCGGGATAAGGAAGGATTTTCTCCCCACTCCTTTTGCTACATGTGTCATGGGGTGGAGGCTTCCTTCTACCTTTAGAAGCATTGGGTGATAACTGAAATCAAGATTGGACTGATATGCCAAAGCTCCTGTCAGACTAAATCCTCAAGATCATGAGCTAGAGAGTCTTGCCCCACCACTCTAGGTCAGACAAAACCCCATACTTGGGATCAGGAAGGAATTTCAACTTATGGTTAGATAGGTAAGAACCAGGTTTCCCCCCACCCCGCAACCCTTCCTCCATGTCTATCTGGCATCTAGTATCAAGTGGAGTGCTCCAGGGGTTGGGTCCAGAACCAGTTTATTTTCAATATCGTTGTTGACAACTGGGAAGATGGCATACAGCGCACCCTCAGCAAGTCTGCAGATGACACGAAGCTGGGGGCAGTAATAGATATGCTTGAGGGTAGGGCTATGATTCAGAGGGACCTCGACAAATTGGACAACTGGACCAAATGCAATCTCATGAGCTGCAGTAACAACAAGTGCAAAATCGTGCATGTAGCATGGAACAGTCCTATGCACTGGTACAGACTGGGGATTGACTGGCTAAGGAGCAGGACCTAGTGGTTAAAGTGGATCAGAAGGTGAATATGAGCCAATGCTGAGCCCTAGTTGCAAAGAAGGCCAATGGCAATTGTGCTGCATTAGCAGGAGCATAACCACAAGATCAAAGGAAGTGATTCTTCCCCCATGTTTGGCACTTTTGAGAGCACATCTGGAGGACTGTGTCCAGCTTTGGGCCTCCCACTACTGAAAGGATGTAGACAGACTGCAGAGAGTCTACTGGAGGGCAGGGAAAATGGTTAAGGGGCCAGGTTACATGAGTTATGAGGAGAGGCTGAAGGAACTGGGCTTATTTAGTTTGGTGAAGAGAAGACCAAGATGGTGTTTAATAGCAGCCTGCATCTCCCTCAGGGGTTGTTACAAAGAGGATGGAGCGCCATTGTTCTCCCTGGTAGTAGATGATTGAACAAGGAGCAATGGCCTCAAGTTCAGTTTAGATATTAGGGAAAAAAATCTTATCAGGACGGTGGTAAAGCACTGGAACAGGCTACCCATGGAGGTGGTGGATGCTCCATCTTTGGAGGTTTTGAACACCCAGATAGACAAAGCCTTGAGTGACATGATCAAGTTTAAAGCAGCCCTGCTTTGAGGAGTGTGTTGGACAAGGTGATCTCCCGAGGTCCATTTCAACCCTAATTTTCTATGACCCTAAGATTAGTCATTGGTTTAGAGCAGCGTTAGCTACAGAGAAGACATCCCTCAGAGTTTTACAACACGACTCCTCTCATATAATGGTAGAAGCATAGAAAATTAGGTATGGATGGGACTTCAGGGTGTCCCCTGCTTTGAGGAGTGTGTTGGACAAGGTGATCTCCCGAGGTCCATTTCAACCCTAATTTTCTATGACCCTAAGATTAGTCATTGGTTTAGAGCAGCGTTAGCTACAGAGAAGACATCCCTCAGAGTTTTACAACACGACTCCTCTCATATAATGGTAGAAGCATAGAAAATTAGGTATGGATGGGACTTCAGGGTGTCTGCTAGTCCAGCATTGGGTGTTGGCTGAAATCAAGGTTGGGGGTTTTGAATAATATGCCGAAGCTCCTGCTCAAACTGAAGCCCCAAGATCATGAGCTAGGGAGTCTTGCCCCACCACTCTGGGTGAGACAAATCCCTATGCCTGCAGTCAAAGACAGACTGTCTCCAGTTGGATCATGCCAAACATGGCTTGGTCTAGCCCAGTCTTAAGAACCTCCAAGGAAGGAGATCGTGCCATCTCTCTGCCTTTCAGCTCGACACAGACTTCTTCTTCCTCATTTCTTGTGTGAACACCAAGTTGCCTGAACTAGCTTCAAATTGCCCAACGGTAGGAGTCAGTATGAGTCAAACTAACTGATTTATACCTTTCAAAATTCGCTTTTGGGTGTCAATTCTGGACAGTTACCTAAACTCTCAGAAGTAACTAACTTCAGCTATTATTTCTTTTCTTTTTGAGGATGCTGTCCTCTGGGGCATTCTGGGAAATGTTGATTATTCTTATTGATTTGAAAGAAAACCACATTTCATACCTTGCCGGAAGGGGAATTCTGGGAAATATTGACTCTTCTTTCTGATTTGCAATAAAAACACATTTTATACCTTGCTGGATCTCCCTAGGAATACAAGTCCCAATTTCAATACAGTTGTACAGTAACAGATTGGGGGCTCGATTGAGTTTCTTTTTACATCCTTTCTAAACAAGGCCACACTATTTGCATTACTGAAGTTCTTGGCATAGGCTGCTTGTTGGGAAGGTGAAAGTAGATGCTACTGGTCCTGAAAGGATTTAGGGACTAGCAGCGTGAACATAATTTGGGCTTGATATACTTAAATCAGCTGCCTAAATCCCCAGGTTTACCTATCTACAGGTTCCCTATAGTGGAATACAAGGACAGCCAAAATCCAGCATCAGGGCAGTCATGACGTGCACAGGAGCTCTAGTGTTAACACACTTACAGGAAATCATTTCCATCTCTTCAGCGTTGTGGGGAAGAAAACCATTAGGACTCTTGCAAAACCCGTACAAGGAAAGCATAACTGAATGAACCAGCACCTGAATAATGACTGACAGATACTATATTAAACCATATCACTCCCTTTTAAACCTTCTCATACCCTCCTTCCAGATCTCAAATAAGCAGACCTCAAGAAAACTTTTTAACCCGGACAAGACAAAGATCCAGTGATTTTCTCCACCAAGGCATCTAATGAATATTTAAGGTACATAAAAAACGTTGCAACAGTGCACTAACAAATGACAATATCAACATCAAAGATAAAATTCAACAGATGCAAAAAGATTACCGAGAACAGAGTGGTATCTTAGAGACTAACTAGTTCAGTGAGATATAGGGTGAAAATGAGATAGAGAGGTTATTTAAAATGGTGTAAACCGAATGAAACACAAATGACATTAACTAGATCTGTATGAATAACACAGCTGATTGTTTCTATAAAAACTCCACTACTGACACCGGTGGAGTTGATTAGTATTAAAACAGCTCAGTTTCTATAAAAATGTTCAGTGAAACCACAGTCAGTGGAGAACAACTGACATCTTTGTCACAATAAACCACTTCCATCTCAAAAGTTTCCACAGAGCTGCTTTGATGTCCTTGTTTCTCATGCTGTAGATGACCGGATTCATCATTGGTGGGATCATGGAATA
>NW_005843738.1:34428-36539 GCF_000455745.1 Alligator sinensis | reverse complement strand
AAGGCTATGAGCGTGATAACAAGGAGATTGCCAATCAGGGCTGCCAGGTATATTATTAGAAAAGTGGCCAAGTGCAAGACGTGCAATCCCAGGGCATCGGAGAAGCCCAGGAGCAGGAACTCAGTCACCGCGGTGCAATTGGACGTCATCATCCACAGTGCCTTTTGGGATGCCTGTGGAGGGAAAGGGAACGACTGTGTCAGGAGAAGAGCACTCAAGAGAAAAACCCCACTATTTGTGCCCACAGTAATACATGACTTGTGAAAATTGCCTTTAAATGAAAAATAAGGTGGCTTTCTAAAAAAGAAAATCATGAAAAATCAGGGTTCCTAAAGTGGTGACATTTTTTGTGAAACTTTTTAAAAAAATCAAATACTGAGGCATTTCATCTAAAAAGTAAACAGGAAAAGTATTTTGCCAGTACTTTCCAGAGACCTTGTTTCTATGAGTGACTAAACCTTATACATTTCCCACGTCGGTGAAAATGGAGAAATCATCAGTGCACTATCACACTGGCATAAACTGGGCTAGTTCCTTTGTAGTCCAAGGGGCCATGTCAGTTCACACGAGATGTAGGTCAATGGCAGGTCCATGTGACTTGGTGCCCAAAACTGGACCCAGGACTCCAACTGCGGCCTAACTAATGCTGCATAAAGGAAAGTATCACCTCCCTGGACCTGTTTGTCATGCATCTGCTCAAGCGTGATAAAGTGCGGTTAACTTCATTGATTGCTTTGTCACATTGACAACTCATGTTCATCTTGGTATCAACAACAGCTCTGAGATCCCTTTCTGCTGCTGTAAAGGTCATCCCCCAGCTGGTAAGCATGTTGGTGAATCCTTTTCCCTAGGTGCAGCACTTTGCATTTGTCCTTATTGAACTGCATCCTCTTCTGTTCCACCCACTTTCCCAACCAGTCCAGATGAGCCTGCATTTGATCCCTATCCTTTCATGTGATAACTTTACCCCACATTGGCCCTTTTCCAGTCTTCTGGAACCTGACCTGAGCACCAAGAGTGCTCAAGCAGCCGTGCCAGTGGCTCTCCTATGATATTGGCAATTCCTTCAGCACCTGTCAATGAAGATCACCCGGGGCTGGTGACTTAAACACGTCCTGCCCTTCCAAGTGTGTCTTCACTAAGTGAGTGCTAAGAGTTGGTGGGCAGGTATCCCTTTTGTCCCTGTCTATTATCCAATGGGGAGATTTGTCCCAATCCAAGATGATGTGAGATGAAAAATAGAGAGGCAAAACACTTATTGAAGAGCTCAGTTTTGTCCCCACTTTTTGTCACTAATTGTCCAAATTTGTCGTGTTGAAGTCCTGTGCTATCCTGACCCTTCTTTTTGCTCCCAATATACCTGAAGAAGGTATTTTATTAAATGGAAGATAAAGATCTTAAATAATTTTAATTATAATTCATTATTCTGTTCCAAATGTTCATCTTTCTTAAAACCCAAACATTATTGAATGATTGAATATATTACTTACTGCGCTAATCTTAATGGATTTGTCTTCAGTTTGCTACATTAAATCCTTGAATTCCAGGACAGTTTGATTGCTGACCATCTACTCCTACCTCCAATCTCTTGTCCCCTCAGCACTGTGCTATCTAGATGCCAGGGGTACAGGTTTCTCGGGGGCGTGCACTCCTCACTGTGCAGGAGAAATGAGAGGAGTTGATCCAAAACGATGAGTCCCTGAAGAAGAGCTGGGCGTGCAGCTGCCTTGGAGCTGTACTGCAATGAAGGGACTGAAGTCACAGTCAGTGAGTTGTCTATGGATATGTTGGGAGGTCTTGTGGGACTGTTTCCCTAGAGCCCTGCACAGCACCGAAGCAGAGTCCATGGGCAAACACGCGGGATTCACAGGTTTTGAAGCCAGAAGGACTCTCCAGAGTCTCTCATTGGACCTACTGCTGACCACATGTCAGAGGATCTCGCTGTGGCTTGTAACAGGCTGCGTCTGTCAGTGGGCCAATGTGTCTAGGCTTTGCTAGTCGCAACGTGGGACAGGAGTAATTTTTCCTCCTCCTGTTGCTAAAGGTGTCAGGACCCCCATCTCCTGACAAACCTGCAAGCCACAGCAGCACGGGGGGTGAGCTGCAGCCCA
>NW_005843738.1:27568-33981 GCF_000455745.1 Alligator sinensis | reverse complement strand
TCCAAACCGAGCAACTGACTGGGGAACAGTCCCATGCTCAAGGCAAGTGTGATAAATGACAAACTAACTAGGACTTTCCCATGGGGCCAAATGGTGTTCCTATTTACAGTTCTGTTTGCTCTTTCTTGTACATGGCCCATCCCCTGCTCAGCTCCCAGGTTTAGACTCTAACTAAGACTTCCCTAGGAAGCAAGATGGTGTTCTTCTTTAGAGTCCTGTCTGCTCTTTCTTCCTAAGTACTGCAATGGAGGAAAGCACACCAGCCCAGGTGGGTGCATGGGTAGAAAAAGAGGGACCAATGACATGGTAGCATGTGGTAGACGAGCAAACGAGGCTGACACCTACTGACCTTAGTTTGGGGGAAAAGTGCAATAATTTTGACACACATGTTAACATCGGAGGTCTGAAGAAATGGGGGCTAGAGTGAGAAGGAAGAAGCACAGAGGGGAGTAGAGAAGGGGAGAAGAGAGAAAATCCCAAACCCCAATAAAATAGGTTCAGATTCGTTATCAGGAGAACGTCTTCACTGATGGACCAATGGGGCAGTGGACTAGACTGATTAGAGAAGTTGTGCAAATCTCAATCATTGGAGTTGTTCAAGGGGATGGATTAGCATTTGTCAGGCATGATCTAGGAATAGCTACATCCATGTTCGTCTCTGGTTATTTCCAGTTCCCCTGGTCTTTGCTGTTTGCTGCACAGTTGAAGGAAGGATTTTCTTCCCTCTCCTTTTCCTATATGAATCATGGAGTGAGGGGGTTTCTTCTACCTTTAAAAGCATTGGGTGTTAACTGAAATCAAGGTTGGTGATTTGGACTGATATGTCAAAGCTCCTGTCAGACTAAACCCCCAAGATCATGAGCTAGAGAGTCTGCCCCACCACTCTAGGTCAGACAAAACCCTGTACTTGGGATCAGGAAGGAATTTCAACTTATGGTTAGATAGGTAAGAACCAGGTTTCCCGGGTAGCCAGTATCAAGCGGAGTGGCTACAGGGGTTGCGTCCATAACCAGTTTATTTTCAATATCGTTGTTGACAACTGGGAACATGGCATACAGCACACCCTCAGCAAGTCTGCTGATGACACCAAGCTGGGGGCAGTAATAAATATGCTTGAGGGCAGGGCTATGATTCAGAGAGACCTCAACAATTTGGAGGATTGGACCAAATGCAATCTCATTAGCTTCAGTAACAACAAGTGCAAAATTCTGCATGTAGCATGGAACAATCCTATGCACTGGTACAGACTGGGGACTGACTGTCTAAGTAGCAAGACCGAGGGGTTAATGTGGATCAGAAGGTGAATATGAGCCAACATTGTGCCCTTATTGCAAAGAAGGCCAATGGCAATTGTGTTGCCTTACCAGGAGCATAACCAGAAGATCAAAGGAAGTTATTCTTCCCTCATGTTAGGCACTAGTGAGAGCACATCTGGAGTACTGTGTCCAGCTTTGGGCCTCCCACTACTAAAAGGATGTAGACAGATGGCAGAGACTCTACTGGAGGGCAGGAAAAATGGTTAAGGGGCCAGGTTACATGAGTTATGAGGAGAGGCAGAAGGAACTGGGCTTATTTAGTCTGGTGAAAGGAAGACCAAGATGGTGTTTAATAGCAGCCTGCAACTCCCTCAGGGGTGGTTACAAAGAGGATGGAGCGCCATTGTTCTCCATGGTAGCAGATGACTGAACAAGGAGCAACGGTCTCAAGTTCAGTTTAGATATTAGGAAAAAAAAATCTTATCAGGAGGGTGGTAAAGCACTGGAACAGGCTACCCAGAGGGGTGGTGGAAGCTCTATCCTTGGAGGTTTTGAACACGCAGCTAGACAAACCCTTGAGTGACACAATCAAGTTTAGAGGAAGCCAGCTTTGAGGAGTGTGTTGGACACGATGATCTCCTGAGGTCCATTCCAACCTTAATTTTCTATGACCCTAAGAGTAGTCATTGGTCTAGAGCAGCGTTAACTACAGGGAAAACCTCCCTCAGAGTTTTCCAACACCACTCCTCTCATATAATGATAGAAACATAGAAAATTAGGGATGGATGAGACTTCAGGGTGTCATCTAGTCCAGCATTTGGTGTTGGCTGAAATCAAGTTTGGGGATTTTGAATGATATGCCGAAGCTCCTGTCAGACTAAAGCCCCAAGATCATGAGCTAGGTAGTCTTGCCCCAACACTCTGGGTCAGACAAATCCCTATACCTGCAGTCAAAAACAGACTGTCTCCAGCAGGGTCATGCCAACCATAGCTTGGTCTAGCCCAGTCTTAACACCCTCCGAGGAAGGAGATTGTGCCATCTCTCGGCCTTTCACCTCAACGCAGACTTCTCCTTGCTTCTGTTTCTTGTATGAAAACCACGTTGCCTGAACTAGCTTCAAATTGCCCAACAGTAGGAGTCAGTAGGAGTCAGACTAACCGATTCATACCTTTCAAAATTCCCTTTTGGGTGTCAATTCTGGACAGTTACCTAAATTCTCAGAAGTAATTAAATTCAGCTATTATTTTTTTTCTTTTGGAGGATGCTGTCCTCTGGGGCATTCTGGGAAATGTTGATTATTCTTATTGATTTGAAAGAAAACCACATTTCATACCTTGCCAGATCTCCCAAGGAATACAAGTCCCAATTTCAATACAGATGTACAGTAGCAGATTGGGGTCTCTACTGAGTTTCCTTTCACATCCATTTTAAACAAGGCCACACTATTTGCATTACTGAAGTTCTTGGCATAGGCTGCTTTTTGGGAAGGTGAAAGGAGATGCTACTGGTCCTGAAAGGATTTAGGGACTAGCAGTGTGAACATCATTTGGGCTTGATATACTTAAATCAGCTTCCGAAATCCCCAGGTTTACCTATCTACAGGTTCCCTATAGTGGAATACAAGGACAGCCAAAATCCAGCAGCACTGCAGTCATGACGGGCACAGGAGCTCTAGTGTGTACACACTTACAGGAAATCATTTCCATCTCTTCAGTGTTGTGGGGAAGAAAACCATTAGCACTCTTGCAAAACCCGTACAAGGGAAGCATAACTGAAAGAACCAGCACCAGAGTAATGACTGACACCTACTATCTAAAAACCATTATCACTCCCTTTTAAACCTTCTCATACCCTCCTTCCAGATCTCAAATAAGCAGACCTCAAGAAAACTTTTTACCCCAGACAAGACAAAGATCCAGTGATATTCTCCACCAAGGCATCTAATAAATATTTAAGGTACATAAAAACTGTTGCAACAGTGCACTAACAAATGACAATATCAGCATCAAAGATAAAATTTAACAGATACAAAAAGATTACCGAGACCAGGGTGGTATCTTAGGTACTAACTAGTTCAGTGAGATATAGGGTGAAAATTAGATAGAGAGGTTATTTAAAATAGAACAGACACCACGAGGTCCAGAGCTGATGGGGACCCAGATGTGGGCTTCATATGGGCAATCAGAGCAGTGCTAACCAGCAAGGTGACAACAATGAGGTGGGGAAGACAGGTGGAAACTGCTTTGTGCCGGCCCTGCTCAGAGGGGATTCTCAGTACAGTAGTGAATATCTGAATATAAGACACAAATATAAATGCAATGCAAACAAGACCTAAACATGCACCAAAGATAAGAATCTGAATTTCAGTAGTAAACACCTCTGGGAAAGAAATCCTAAGGAGCTGGGGGATTTCACAGAAGAACTGGTTGATGGTGTTGGAGTGGCAGAAGGGCAGCCTAAAGGTGTTCCCCGTGTGCAGGGCAGAGTTCAGAAGAGCAGCGCTCCAGCCCATAGTTGCCATTTGCAGACAAGCTCTCCTGTTCATCACTGTTGAATAGTGCAGTGGTTTGCAGATGGCGATGTATCGGTCATAAGCCATGACGGTGAGGATGGCGAGATCTGCTGGAATGAAGAAGAGGATGAGAAAAACTTGGGTGACACATCCAGAATAGGAAATCAGCCTGGTGTTCAGTATGGCATTGGCCATGGATTTGGGAACAATGACAGAGATGGATCCGATGTCGAGGATGGACAGATTGAGGAGGAAGAAGTACATTGGGGTGTGCAGGTGGCTGTCAACGGCTATGAGAGTGATAACAAGGAGATTTCCAGTCAGGGCTGCCAGGTGGCCAAGTGCAAGAACTGCAATCCCAGGGCATCGGAGAGCCCCAGGAGCAGGAACTCAGTCACCGCGGTGCAATTGGACGTCATCATCCACGGTGCCTTTTGGGATGCCTGTGGAGGGAAAGGGAATGACTGTGTCAGGAGCACAGGAAGTAGGAGAAAAAATACCATTTTCCTGGCCACAATTTCCATTGACTTGATTGTTTTAGAGGTCCACCTGATTTTCCATTGAAAAGGAGTTTTCTGATAGAAATCAGTGTTCCCAAAGTGACCATTTTTTTCATGATACATTTTAAAATGTTTTTTGGATAATTGTGGCATTTCATTGAAAAAGTGGGCAGGAAAAGTATTTTATCAAAGCTTTTGCCGACACCTTGTCACTGCCACTCACTTGTGCTCATACGTTTCCCACGCCTGTGAAAGTGACGGTGTCAGTGCACTGTCACACTGGCATAAGCCGCTCCAGCTCCTTTCTAGTCCAAGGGGCCATGTCAGTTCACATAAGGTGCAGGTCCATTGCAAGTCCATGTGCCCTGGGAAAAGGGAATAATTACAATCCCAGATCTTATCAATTTATGAATGCCGGTTCCTGAATCTTACCCATGGGCAGCTGAGCAAGAAATTGGCACTCGTGGATATTGATAAAAAGGGAGACAAGCTAGCAGGGCAGCTCGAAGCCCAGGGAAGTTGGGATGCACAGGGCAGCTCTGCCTGCCATTCTGCCGACCTGTGGTCATAGCTATTTTCGCCCCTCCACAAAGGCAGCACCTTGGGCTGCTGTCCTGCTTCCCCACTCAGTTACATTACGGTAGAATAGGTTAAAATTTCAGGACACAAATATCCCTTTTTTCACATGAATACTGATATGCATACTTTTTATGACAACTGTCAAAATATTATTATATGGATATGATATGGAGAATAAAGTTCTGAAATAATTTTAAATTTAATTAATTATAATTTGTACAAATGATCCTCTCAAATAAAACCCAAACATTATGGAATTGATTAAAATACTTACTGCGCTCATTTTAATAATTTTCTCTTCAGTTTCCTATGCTAAATCCTAGGGCAGCTTGATAGCTGATGATCTCCTCCTGCCTCCAATCTCTTGCCCCCCATCACTGTGCTATCTAGATGCCAGGGGTGCAGGTTTCTTGGGGGCGTGCACTCCTTACTCTGCAGGAAAACTGAGAGGAATTGACCCAAAACGATGAGTCCCTGAAGAAGAGCTGGGCGTGCAGCTGCCTTGGAGCTTTACTGCGATGAAGTCGCAGTCAGTGAGCTCTCTATGTATATGCTGGGAGGTCTTGTGGGACTGTTTCCCTAGACCCCTGCACAGCTCAGAAGCAGAGCCCATGGGCAAACACGCTGGATTAACAGATTGTGAAGCCATAAGGACTGTCCGTCGTCTCTCATTGGACCTACTGCTGACCACATGTCAGAGGATCTTGCTGTGGCTTGTAACAGGCTGCGTCTATCAGTGGGCCAATGTTTCTAGGCTTTGCTAACTATAACGTGGAGGTGGGAAGAATTATTTCCCTTCCTGTTGCTAATGGTGTGAGGGCCCCCCTCTGCCGACAACCCTGCCTTCCCCAGAAGCACGTGGGGTTGGCTGCAGCCGGGTTTAATGGGTTTTCCCTGTCCCCCCAGGGACCTGCCAATCACCACATTTGAGAGCAGGAAGGACGTTTACTGTACAGACACATGGGTAGAGACTTGTGGGGTATGAGGGTCCTTTCTCTGTAATGGGGCGGGGGAGCTGCCTTCTTTGTATATCCTGTGTTGTGGTGGTGTGACAGGGTGATGGCATACTTTCAGAAACAGTTTAGAAAAATGTTTTGTATGTGGTAGTTTGGATAGGGATAAGCGTGCCTTGTACAGGGGGCTAGACCTCCAGACGTTGCTTCCAGCGCTAATTTTGTATTAGTCTCCAATTTATCACATTTGTGTTGTACATGGGCCCATCCCCTGGTCCGTTACTGGCTTTCGATTGCCAAGCCTGTCCTTTTGGGGCCCCACGTTACCAGGTGCCTTCTTCTCACTCACTATGAACTTGAAAAGGGACTTTTCGTTACCCTTAATTCTGGTCACCAGCCCTAGCTCCATCTCTGCCTTGGCCTTCCTAGCCAACTCCCTGCAATCACAAGCAACGGAGGTGCCATCCTCCTTGATGACAGCCCCTTACTTCCACTGATAGTATGCCATCTTTTCTGCCCTTAGGCCTGGAGTAGATGACATCCAGACGTCCCTTCCAGGTCTACTTCCCCTGATTCTGTGAGAAGGGAGGAGGGCCGTCTCCTTCTCCAGCT
>NW_005843738.1:25261-27558 GCF_000455745.1 Alligator sinensis | reverse complement strand
AAGTTTGGCACCCCCCCCCCCCCGCCCTGTTCATATACCTCAGGAAGCCTGTTCTTTTCTGCACACCTCTGGATATCAGCCAGCGCCCCGCCACACTTCAGGTGCCTCGTGTCCAGCCCCTCCCCCTTCAGACTGGCCTCCAAGGGCATCCAGGCCATGAATTCCCTGATGGAGTCAAAGTCTGTTTTCCCTATTCCACTTCTCTCCATCCTTCCTTTCCTCAGGATCCTGCCCACGATCATCTCATTGGCACTGCTGCCCGAGTTGCCATCGTCTACTAAATTCCCCACCACTTTTACCCTGTGTCTGAGTGGCATATCAGGAAGAACACAGCCCCTAGTTGGTCTCTCCAACCCTTGCTCCAGGAAGTTCTCAGCAACATTTTCCAAAAACTTCCTGAATTGTCTGTGTACTACTGTATTGCCCCCCGAGCAGATGTCAGGGTGATAGAAGTTTCCCATGAGAACCAGGAATTGTGATCAGGAAACTTCTCTTAGGTGTCTGAAGAAAACGTCATGCACCTCCTGCTCATGGCCTGGTGGGTGGTAGCAGACCCCCACCATGACATCACCCTTGTTGATCCGTGCCAACCCTAACACAGAGGCTTTCAACAGGCCTGGTCTCCAGTTTTATACTGGAGCTCTGACAAATGATAGGGCTTTTCACCATATAGCACAACTCCTCCTCCTCTTCTCTCCTGCCTGCCTCCTTGAGCAGTTTGTACCCATCCATGACAGTGCTCCAGTCATGTGAACTCCCACCAAGACTCTGTTATTCATATTCCAATCATGTCACGGTGCCATGACCGAGTGAAGACTTCCAGTACATCTTGCTTCTTTCCCAGCCCCCATGCAGTAATGTACAGACACGTGAGATAACTATCTGATTATCCTACTTTCTCAAGAGGAATTAGAAGGCTTCTCTTGTTGCCCCTTCTGCTTGCGCTTCCTCCAGTTCACCCACTTCCACATTTACATCATAGCTTTGGTTCCCATCCCAGGGCATAGCTAGTTTAAAGCCCTCCTCACCAGGTTCGGTAGTCTGTCTGCAATGATACTCTTCCCTCTTTTTGTCAGCGAGATCCCATCTCTGCCTTGCTATCTTTTTATTGGTGCAACATCCCATGGTCACTGAATCCAAACCCTGCTGGAGACAGTATCTGCACAGCCATGCAGTGATCTGCAGGATGCATCTGCTCCTGCCTGGGGCCTTCCCCTTGACTGGGAAGATCAAGGAAAACACCACCCGAGACCCTTAACCCTTCACCATTGCACCCAGAGCCCTGTAATTCCATTTGTTCTGCTCAGGATCATCCCCGGCTGTATTATTCTTGTCCACAAAGATGAGCTACATGAGGTAGTAGTCAGAGGGCTAGATGAGTCCCAGTAATCCCTCTGTGCGACTACAGAGCCACTGGCCTCTATCTTTGAAAACTCATGGTGACTGGGGCATGTCCAAGATATTTGAAAAGGGCAAAAATACTGCCCAACTTCAAGAAAGTGAAGAAGGGGAGGAGGAGGATTGGGAAATTACACACAGGTCAGCCACACCTCAGTCTGTAAAACAATCATGGAGCAGGTCCTCAAGGATTCCCTTTCTAAGGACTTGGAGCAGACAAAGCTGATTAGGAACAGTCAGCATGGGTTCACCAAGGGCAAGTCACGCGTGACCAACATGAGTGCCACTGTGCATGCAAAGAGAGCACTGGACATGTATATCGCCTCCTTCACAAGGCCTTTAATAACAGTCTATGACAGTTCACTATACTACAATATTCTCACAAGCAAGTCAACAAAGTATGGGGGTGATGAATGGACTGTGAGGTAGACAGAAAACTGGCTTAAGGATACAAGTGAAGGGACAGTAGTCAATGTCTCAGTATCTATCCAGCAGCCAGAATCAAGTGGAGTGCTCCAGGGGTTGGATCCGGAACCAGTTTTGTTCAGTATCTTTGTCAACAGCTGGGAAGATGGCAGAGACTGGACCCTGAGCAAGTCTGCAGGTGACACCAATCTGGGGGCAGTAATAGATGTGCTTGAGGGCAGGGCTATGATTCAGAGAGACCTCAACAATTTGGAGGATTAGACCAAACGCGGTTTCATGAGGTTCAGTAACAACAAGTGCAAAATCCTGCATGTAGCATGGAACAATCCTATGCACTGGTACAGACTGGGGACTGACTGGCTAAGTAGCAGGACCTAGGGGTTAAAGTGAATCAGAAGGTGAAAATGAGCCAATGCTGTGCCCTTGTTGCAAAGAAGGCCAATGGTAATTGTGCTGCCTTACCAGGAGCATAA
>NW_005843738.1:19033-23549 GCF_000455745.1 Alligator sinensis | reverse complement strand
TCTGGGTCAGACAAATCCCTATACCTGCAGTCAAAAACAGACTGTCTCCAGCAGGGTCATGCCAACCATAGCTTGGTCTAGCCCAGTCTTAACACCCTCCGAGGAAGGAGATTGTGCCATCTCTCGGCCTTTCACCTCAACGCAGACTTCTCCTTGCTTCTGTTTCTTGTATGAAAACCACGTTGCCTGAACTAGCTTCAAATTGCCCAACAGTATGAGTCAGTATGAGTCAAACTAACCAATTCATACCTTTCAAAATTCCCTTTTGGGTGTCAATTCTGGACAGTTACCTAAATTCCTCTGGGTCATTCTGGGAAATGTTGATTATTCTATCTGATTTGAAAGAAAAAGACATTGTATACCTTCCCTGATCTCCCAAGGAATACAAATCCCAATTCTGATACAGTTGTACAGTAACAGACTATGGTCTCTACTGAGTTTCCTTTCACATCCATTCTAAACAAGGCCACACTATTTGCATTATTGGAGCTCTTGGCATAGGCTGCTTGTTGGAAAGGTGAAAGTATCCGCTACCAGTCCTGAAAGGATTTAGGGACTAGCAGCGTGAACATCATTTGGGCTTGATATACTTAAATCAGCTGCCTAAATCCCCAGGTTTACCTATCTACAGGTTCCCTATAGTGGAATACAAGGACAGCCAAAATGCAGCATCACTGCAGTCATGACGTGCACAGGAGCTCTAGTGTGTACACACTTACAGGAAATCATTTCCATCTCTTCAGTGTTGTGGGGAAGAAAACCATTAGCACTCTTGCAAAACCCGTACAAGGGAAGCATAACTGAAAGAACCAGCACCAGAGTAATGACTGACACCTACTATCTAAAAACCATTATCACTCCCTTTTAAACCTTCTCATACCCTCCTTCAGATCTCCAAATAATCAGACCTCAAGAAAACTTTTTAACCCAGACAAGACAATGATCTAGTGATATTCTCCACCAAGGCATCTAATAAATATTTAAGGTACATAAAAACTGTTGCAACAGTGCACTAACAAATGACAATATCAGCATCAAAGATAAAATTTAACAGATACAAAAAGATTACCGAGACCAGGGTGGTATCTTAGGTACCAACTACTTCAGTGAGATAAAGGGTGAAAATGAGATAGAGAGGTTATTTAAAACGGTGTAAACCTAATGAAAAATAAATGACATTAGTTAACTAGATCTGTATGAATAACACAGTTGATTGTTCCTATAAAAACTCCACTACTGACACCGGTGGAGTTAATTAGTATTAAAACAGCTCAGTTTCTATAAAAATGTTCAGTGGAACCACAGTCACTGGAGAATAACTGACATCTTCATCACAATAAATCACTTCCATCTCACCAGTTTCCACAGAGCTGCTTTGATGTCCTTGTTTCTCATGCTGTAGATGACCGGATTCATCATTGGTGGGATCATGGAATAGAGAACAGACAGCATGAGGTCCAGAGCTGATGGGGACCCAGATGTGGGCTTCATATAAGCAATCATACAAGTGCTACCCAACAAGGAGACAACAATGAGGTGGGGAAGACAGGTGGAAACTGCTTTATGCCGGCCCTGCTCAGAGGGGAGTCTCAGTACAGTAGTGAATATCTGAATATAAGACACAAATATAAACGCGATGCAACCAGCACTTAAACATGCATTAAAGATAATAATCTGAATTTCACTACTAAACACCTCCGAGCCAGAGATCCTAAGGAGCTGGGGGATTTCACAGAAGAACTGGTTGACGATGTTGGAGTGGCAGAAGGGCAGCCTAAAGGTGTTCCCCGTGTGCAGGGCAGAGTACAGAAGAGCAGCGCTCCAGCCCATGGCTGCCATTTGCGGACAAGCTTTCCTGTTCATCACTGTCGCATAGTGCAGTGGTTTGCAGATGGCGATGTATCGGTCGTAAGCCATGACGGTGAGGATGACGAGGTCTGCTTGAATGAAAAAGAGGACGAGAAAAACTTGGGTGACACATCCGGAATAGGAAATCACCCTGGTGTTCAGCATGGCATTGGCCATGGATTTGGGAACAATGACAGAGATGGATCCGATGTCAAGGATGGACAGATTGAGGAGGAAGAAGTACATCGGGGTGTGGAGGTGGCTGTCCAAGGCTATGAGCGTGATAACAAGGAGATTGCCAATCAGGGCTGCCAGGTATATTGTTAGAAAAGTGGCCAAGTGCAAGATGTGCAATCCCAGGGCATCGGAGAACCCCAGGAGCAGGAACTCAGTCACCGCAGTGCAATTGGACATCATCATCCACGGTGCCTTTTGGGATGCCTGTGGACGGAAAGGGAATTACTGTGGCAGGAGAAGAGGAAGCGAGAGAAAAAATACCATTTTCCTGGCCACAATTCTCCTTGACTTGATTGTTTTAGAGGTCCACCTGATTTTCAGTTGAAAAGGAGTTTTCTGATAGAAATCAGGGTTCCCAAAGGACAATGTTTTTCATAATCCATTTTAAAACCTTTTTTGGATAATTGTGGCAGTTCATTGAAAAAGTGGGCAGGAAAAGTATTTTATCAGAGCTTTTGCTGACACCTTGTCACTGCCACTCGCTAGTGCTCATACATTTCCCACGTCTGTGAAAGTGGAAAAGTTGCCAGTGCACTGTGACACTGGCATAAACCGCTCCAGCTCCTTTCTAGTCCAAGGGGCCATGTCCGTTCACATCAGGTGCAGGTCCATTGCAAGTCCATGTGATGTGGAAAAAGAGAATAATTACAACCCCAGATCCTATCATTTCATGAATGTCGGTGCCTGAATCTTACCCATGGGCAGCTGAGCATGGAATTATGAAGTCAAAAAGGTCATCCCATAGTATTTCCATTTTCCTAGGGACATAGACCTTAAGATGCTGTCTCTGTTTAGGCTCTAAGTCATCTGGAAAGATTGCAATCAAATCAGAATCAAGAGGAAGAAGTACATCGTGCTGTGGATGTGGTTGTCAAAGGCTATGAGCATGAGCATGCCAATCAGGGCTGCCAGGTATATTTTTCAAAAAGCGGCCAAGTGCAAGGTACGCAATTACAGGGCGTCGGAGAACCCCAGGAGCAGGAACTGAGTCACAGCATTGCAATTGGACGTCATCATCCACAGTGCCTTTTGGGATGTCTGTGGAGGGAAAGGGAATGACTGTGACAAGGACAAGAGGATACCAGAGGATAAAAACAACATTTTTCTTGTCCACAATTGTCCATGATTTGATTTAATTAGAGGACCACCATATTTTCTGTCGATAGGGATATATGTGATAAATATCAAGGTTCCCAAAGTGATGATATATTTCATGATACCTTTTTTGTTTTTTAATTCAGATTATAGTGGCATGTCATCCAGAAAGTGGACAGGAAAAGTATTTTATCAGAGCTTTTGCTGACACCTTGTCACTGCCACTCGCTAGTGCTCATACATTTCCCACATCTGTGGAAGTGGAGAAGGTGTCAGTGCACTGTCACACTGGCATAAACCGCTCCAGCTCCTTTCTAGTCTAAGGGGCCATGTCCGTTCACATCCGGTGCAGGTCCATTGCAAGTCCATGTGACGTGGGAAAAGGGAATAATTACAACCCCAGATGCAATCAATTTATGAATTTCAGTGCCTAAATCTTACCCACGGGCAGCTGAGCATGATATTATGAAGTCATAAAGGTCATCCCATAGTATTTCCATTTTCCTAGGAACATAGAGCTTAAGATGTTGGCTGTGTTCAGGTTCTAAAGTTACCTGGGAAAATTGCAATCAAATGGCTGGCAGGATGTGCACAAGGCTGTGTGTTCAAACTGGCTTCAAGTCTCAGAAATATATATAAGCATGGGCTGTCAACATCCCTGCATGGTCCCTACATTTTGTAAGTCATGTATTTCAAAGATATTTGACCTTTTCTTTATTTGTTTAGTCTGAAAATCTTCAGCGGCCAGCAAACTAGATGACTCTTGGTACTTCAGGGGTTACTGATAAAGATGGAGACATGCTAGCAGGGCAGCTCCAAGCCCAGGGAAGTTGGGATGCACAGGGCAGCTCTGCCTGCCATGCTGCCGACCTGTGGTCATGGCTATTTCCCCCCTCCACAAAGGCAGTGCCTTGGGCTGCTGTCCTGGTTCCCCGCTCACTTACATTACTGTAGAAATGGTAAACATTTCAGGACAGAAATACGTCATTCTTCATAAAATACCTATATGTGTACTTTTTATGACAAGTGTAGATATTTTTTTAAATGGAGAATAAAGTTCTGAAATAATTTTAAATTTAATTCATTATAATTTTTCTAAAAGATCCTCTCTATTAAAACCCAAACATTATGGAATCGAATATATTACTTACTGTGCTCGTTTTAATGGTTTTGTCTTCAGTTTCCTACATTAAATCCTTGAATGCCAGGGCAGTTTGATTGATGACCATCTACTCTTCCCTCCTGCCTCTTGTCCCCCCATGACTGTGCTATCTAGATGCCAGGGGTGCAGGTTTCTCGGGGGCGTGCACTCCTCACTGTGCAGGAGAACTGAGAG
>NW_005843738.1:16059-17702 GCF_000455745.1 Alligator sinensis | reverse complement strand
ATTGGTCAGGCATGATCTAGGAATCGCTACATCCATGTTCGTCTCTGGTTATTTCCAATTCCTCTGGTCTTTGCTGTCCACTGCATGGGATCAGGAAGGATTTTCTTGCCCCTTCCTTTTGCTACATGAGTCACAGGGGTTGTTTTTTTTACCACCTTTAGAAGCATTGGGTGTTGGCTGAAATGATGGTTGGGGATTTTGACTCCGTAGGAAGGGGGTTCCCTGTTTGCTTTTATTAACCTGTTAAGCATGGCTTTTAATGTGGACAGCTATGATCCTGCGTGTGGCACAGGGTTGAAAGAGTATCATAGTTTCATGGTTTCTAGGGTTGGAAGGGACCTGAACACATCATCAAGTCCGACCCAACACCCTGGGCAGGAACGAGTGCTGGGATCATAATACCCCAGCTAGATGCCTATCCAACCTCCTCTTGAAGTCCCCCCAGGTAGGGGAGAGCGCAACCTCCCTTGGGAGCCTGTTCCAGAGCCTGGCAGCCTTAACCATAAAATTATGCCTCCCGATATCAAGACTGAACCTGTTCTCAATCAATTTGTGGCCACTACTTTTTGTTATCTCAACTGGTGGCTAGGGGAACAGAGCCTCACCTATATTTTGCTGGACCACCTGATGCCCTCTCCATCTTCTCTTGTGGAGACTGAATAGATTCAGGCCCTTTAGTCTATCTTTGTAGGGCCTGCCCTGCTGCCCCCTGCCCATGTGAGTAGCCCTCCTCTGAACCCTCTCAATGCTGGCCACAGCCCTCTTGATGTGCGGCGCCCAGAGCTGGACGCAGTACTCCACCTGTGGCCTGACCAGTGCCACATAGAAGGGGAGGATCACCTCCCTGGACCTGCTCGAGATGCAGCTGTAGATGCATGGCAAGGTGCGGTTAGCCTTATTGACCTCTACCTTGCATTACTGGCTTTGCTAGTTGCAACGTGGAGACGGGAGGAATTTTTCCCTTCTCCTGTTGCTAACGGTGTCAGGACCCCCCTCTCCCGACAGCCCTGACTTCCTCAGCAGCACAGGGTGTGGGCTGCAGCCCAGGCTAAAGGGTTTCCCTTGTCTGCCCAGGGACCTGCCAATCACCACATTTGGGAGCAGGAAGGACGTTTACTGTACAGACACATGGGTAGAGATCTGTGGGGGATGAGGGTCCTTTCTCTGTAATGGGGTGGGAGTGCTGCCTTCTTGGTATATCCTGAATGTGTTTAAAAACACTTGCAGGAGCAGGATGCTGACAGCCTTCATCTCCTTCTTTCACCTGTAGCAAGTTTTGGTAGTTTTAGTGACTGTGGGCAATATACCTTGTAGTGGTGTGACAGGGTGTCTGCATAATTTTAGAAACAGTTTAAAGAAGGTTTCATAAGGGACAGCTTGTGTAGCTTGTGTAAGATGATTCAGCAGGGGCCTGGACCACCAGAGCTGCTTCCAATCCTACTTTTGTATTAGTCTGTGATTTATCACTCTTGCCTTGTACATGGGACCACCCACTGGGCAGCTCCCAGGTTTGGACTCTAACTAAGACTCCCCAGGAAGTGAGACGGTGTGCATTTTTAGAGTCCTGTCTGCTCTTTCTTCCTAAGTACTGCAATGGAGGAGAGCACACAAGCCCAGGTGGATGCATGGGTAGAAAGAGAGGG
>NW_005843738.1:8832-10536 GCF_000455745.1 Alligator sinensis | reverse complement strand
CACTCTTGGTTACTGATAAAGATGGAGACATGCTAGCTGATCATCTACTCCTGCCTCCAATCTCTTGCCCCACATCACTGTGCTATCTAGATGCCAGGGGTGCAGGTTTCTCGGGGGCGTGCACTCCTCACTGTGCAGAAGAACTGAGAGGAGTTGATCCAAAATGATGAGTCCCTGAAGAAGAGCTGGGCGTGCAGCTGACTTGGAGCTTTACTGCAATGAAGGGACTGAAGTCGCAGTCAGTGAGTTGTCTATGGATATGTTGGGAGGTCTTGTGGGACTGTTTCCCTAGAGCCCTGCACAGCTCAGAAGCAGAGTCCGTGGGCAAACACGCTGGATTCACAGATTGTGAAGCCAGAAGGACTGTCCAGAGTCTCTCATTGGACCTACTGCTGACCACATGTCAGAGGATCTCTCTGTGGCTTGTAACAGGCTGCATCTATCAGTGGGCCAATGTGTCTAGGCTTTCCTAATTACAAGGTGGAGATGGGAGGAATTTTTTTCCCCTCCTGTTGCTAACGGTGTCAGGGTCCCCCTCTCCCGACAACCCTGCCTTCATCAGCAGCACGGGGTGTTGGCTGCAGCCCCGTATAATAGGGTTTTCCTTGTCTACCCCAGGACCTGCCAATCACCACATTTGGGAGCAGGAAGGAAGTTTACTGTACAGACACATGGGTCGATACCTGTGGGGGATGAGGGTCCTTTCTCTGTAATGGGGCGGGGGTGCTGCTTTCTTTTTATATCCTGTGTTGTAGTGGTGTGACAGGGTGATGGCATACTTTCAGAAACAGGTTAGAAAAAGGGTTTGTATGGGGTATTTTGGATACCCTTTTATGCCTTTTACAGGGGCCTTTTACAGGGGCTGGACCTCCAGACGCTGCTTCCAGCCCTAATTTTTTATTAGTCTACAATTTATCACATTTGTGTGGTATATGGGGCTATCCCCTGGTCCGTTACTGGGTCTTGATTGCCAAGCCTGTCGGCATCCCTGCATGGTCTCTATATTTTGTAAGTCATGTATTTCAAAGATTTTTGACTATTTCTTTACTAGTTTAGTCTGAAAATCTTCAGTGGCCAGCAAACTAGACAACTTTTTGCACTGAGCACTCTTGGTTACTGATAAAGATGGAGACATGCTAGCAGGGCAGCTCCAAGCCCAGGGCAGGCTGTGATGCACAGGGCAGTTCTGCCTGCCATGCTGCCGACCTGTGGTCATGGCTATTTCCCCCCTCCACAAAGGCAATGCCCTGGGCTGCTGTCCTGGTTCCCCGCTCACTTACATTATTGTTGAATAGGTAAAAATTTCAAGAGATGAATATGCCATTTTTCATATCAATACAGATATGCATACTTTTTGTGACAAGTGTCTAATTTTATAAAATGGAGAATAAAGTTCTGAAATAATTTTAAATTTAATTCATTAGAATTTGTACAAATGATCTTCTCTAATAAAACCCAAACATTATGTAATTGAATAAATTACTTACTGCGCTCATTTTAATAATTTTGTCTTCAGTTTTCTATGCTAAATCCTAGGGCAGCTTGATTACTGATCATCTACTCCTGTCTCCAATCTCTTGCCCCCCATCACTGTGCTATCTAGATGCCAGGGGTGCAGGTTTCTCGGGGGCGTGCACTCCTCACTGTGCAGAAGAACTGAGAGGAGTTGATCCAAAATGATGAGTCCCTGAAGAAGAGCTGGGC
>NW_005843738.1:4581-8797 GCF_000455745.1 Alligator sinensis | reverse complement strand
CGCAGTCAGTGAGTTGTCTATGTGTATGTTGGGAGGTCTTGTGGGACTGTTTCCCTTGAGCCCTGCACAGCTCAGAAGCAGAGTCCACGGGCAAACACACAGGATTCACAGATATTGAAGCCAGAAGGACTCTCCAGAGTCTCTCGTTGGATCTACATCTGACCACGTCAGAGGATCTCGCTGTGGCTTATAACAGGCTGCGTCTATCAGTGGGTCGATGTGTCTTGTCTTTGCTAGTCTCAACGTGGGACAGGAGTAATTTTCCCCCTCCTGTTGCTAAGGGTGTCAGGACCCCCATCTCCCTACAAACCTGCAAGCCACAGCAGCACGGGAGGTTGGCTGCAGCCCAGGGTAAAGGGTTTCCCCTGTCCCCCCTAAGGACCTGCCAATCACCACATTTGGGAGCAGGAAGGAAGTTTACTGTACAGACACATGGGTAAGGAGCATCGTTTCTCGGTAATTAGGGGGGGGGGGGCTTAGCTGCCTTCTTTGTATATCCTGAATGTGTTTAAAAACCCTTGCAGGAGCAGGACACTGACAGTCTTTGTCTCCTCCTTTTACCTGCCGCAGATATTGGTATATTTAGTGTTTGTGGGCAATATAGCTTAGTGTGGGCAATATTGCTTGTGGGCAATATAGTGGGATGGGGTGACTGCACAGTTTAAGAACCAGTTCAAACAAGGTTGCACATGTGATAGTTTGGAGAGGTGAGATCGTGCCCTGAGCAGGAGGCTGGACCTCCAGAACCTGCTTCCTGTCCTACTTTTTTATTCGAGTCCAAACCGAGCAACTGACTGGGGAACAGTCCCATGCTGAAGGCAAGTGTGATAAATGACAGACTAACTAGGACTTTTCCATGGAGCGAAATGGTGTTCCTATTTACAGTTCTGTTTGCTCTTTCTTGTACATGGCCCATCCCCTGCTCAGCTCCCAGGTTTGGACTCTAACTAAGACCTCCCTAGGAAGAAAGATCCTGTTCCTCTTTAGAGTTGTGTCTGCTCTTTCTTCCTAAGTACTGCAATGGAGGAAAGCACTCCAGCCCAGGTGGGTGCATGGGTAGAAAGAGAGGGTACAATGACATGATAGCAAGTGGTAGACAAGCAGGTGAGGCTGACACATACTGACCTTAGCTTGGGGGAAAAGTGCAATGATTTCCACATATATGTTAACATCGGAGGTCTGAAGAAATGGGGGCAAGGACCAGAGGGAAGAAGGACAGAGGGGAGTAGAGATGGGGAGAAGAGAGAAAATCCAAAACACCAATAAAATAGGTTCAGATTCGTTATCAGAAGAACGTCTTCACTGATAGACCAATGGGGCAGTGGACTAGACTGATTAGGGATGTTGTACAATCTCCATCCTTGGAGGTGTTGAAGGGTATGGATTAGCATTGGTCAGGCATGATCTAGGAATAGCTACATCCATGTTCGTTTCTGGGTATTTCCAATTCCTCTGGTCTTTGCTGTTTGCTGCACAGGCTAAGGAAGGATTTTCTTCCCTCTCCTTTTGCCACATGAGTCATGGTGTGGGCAGGGTTTCTTCTACCTTTAAAAGCATTGGGTGTTAACTGTAATCAAGGTTGGGCATTTTGACTGATATGCCAAAGCTCCTGTCAGACTAAATCCTCAAGATCATGAGCTAGAGAGTCTTGCCCCACCACTCTAGGTCAGACAAAACCCCATACTTGGGATCAGGAAGGAATTTCAACTTATGGTTTGATAGGTAAGAACCAGGTTTCCCCCCACCCCGCAACCCTTCCTCCATGTCTATCTGGCATCTAGTATCAAGTGGAGTGCTCCAGGGGTTGGGTCCAGAACCAGTTTATTTTTAATATCGTTGTCGACAACTGGGAAGATGGCATACAGCGCACCCTCAGCAAGTCTACAGATGACACCAAGCTGGGGGCAGTAATAGATATGCTTGAGGGCAGGGCTATGATTCAGAGAGACCTCAACCAAATGGAGGATTGGACCAAATGCAATCTCATGAGGTTCAGTAACAACAAGTGCAAAATCCTGCATGTAGCATGGAACAATCCTATGCACTGGTACAGACTGGGGACTGACTGGCTAAGTAGCAGGACCTAGAGGTTAATGTGGATCAGAAGGTGAATATGAGCCAACACTGTGCCCTTGTTGCAAAGAAGGCCAATGGGAATTGTGCTGCCTTACCAGGAGCATAACGAAAAGATCAAAGGAAGTGATTCTTCCCACATGTTTGGCACTGGTAAGAGCACATCTGGAGGACTGTGTCCAGCTTTGGGCCTCCCACTACTGAAAGGATGTAGACAGACTGGAGAGAGTCTACTGGAGGGCAGGAAACATGGTTAAGGGGCCAGGTTACATGAGTTATGAGGAGAGGCTGAAGGAACTGGGCTTATTTAGTTTGGAGAAGAGAAGACCAAGATGGTGTTTACTAGCAGCCTGCAACTCCCTCAAGGGTGGTTACAAAGAGGATGGAGCACCATTGTTCTCCATGGTAGCAGATGATTGAACAAGGACCAATGGTCTCAAGTTCAGTTTAGATATTAGGAAAAGAAATCTTACCAGGAAGGTGGTAAAGCACTGGAACAGGCTACCCAGAGGGGTGGTGGAAGCTCCATCCTGGGAGGTTTTGAACACCCAGATAGACAAAGCCTTGAGTGACATGATCAAGTTTAGAGCAGCCCTGCTTTGAGGAGTGTGTTGGACACGATGATCTCCTGAGGTCCGTTCCAACCTTAATTTTCTATGACCCTAAGATTAGTCACTGGTCTAGAGCAGCGTTAGCTACAGGGAAAACATCCCTCAGAGTTTTACAATACCACTCCTCTCATATAATGATAGAAACATAGAAAATTAGGGATGGATGAGACTTCAGGGTGTCATCTAGTCCAGCATTGGGTGTTGGCTGAAATCAAGTTTGGGGATTTTGAATGATATGCTGAAGCTCCTGCTCAAACTAAAGCCCCAAGATCATGAGGTAGGGAGTCTTGCTCCACCACTCTGGGTCAGACAGATCCCTATACCTGCAGTCAGACTGTCTCCAGTTGGGTCATGCCAACCATGGCTTGGTCTAGCCCAGTCTTAAGACCCTCCAAGGAAGGAGACTGTGCCACCTCTCTGCCTTTCAGCTCAACGCAGACTTCTCCTTGCTTGTTTCTTGTGTGAAAACCATGTTGCCTGAACTAGCTTCAAATTGCCCAACAGTATGAGTCAGTATGAGTCAAACTAACTAATTCATACCTTTCAAAATTCACTTTTGGGTGTCAATTCTGGACAGTTACCTAAACTCTCAGAAGTAATTAACTTCAGCTATTATTGTTTTTTCTTTTGGAGGATGGTGTCCCCCCGGGGCATTCTGTAAAATGTGGATTATTCTTTTTGATTTGAAATCCAGAAGAGAGCAAGATCCAGTGATATTCTCCACCAAAGCATTTAATAAATATTTAAGGTATGTAAAAGCTGTTGCAACAGTGCACTAACAAATGACAATATCAGCATCAAAGATATAATTTAACACATACAAAAAGATTACCGAGAACAGAGTGGTATCTTAGAGACTAACTAGTTCAGTGAGATATAGGGTGAAAATTAGATAGAGAGGTTATTTAAAACCGTGTAAACCTAATGAAACACAAGTGACATTAGTTAACTAAATCTGTATGAATAACACAGTTGGTCGTTTCTATAAATCTCCACTACTGACACCGGTGGAGTTGATTTTTATTAAAACAGCTCAGTTACTATAAAAATGTTCAATGAAATGACAGTCACTGCAGAATAACTGACATCATCACAATAAATCACCTCCATCTCAGCAGTTTCCACAGAGCTGCTTTGATGTCCTTGTTTCTCATGCTGTAGATGACCGGATTCATCATTGGTGGGATCATGGAATGGAGAACAGACACCATGAGGTCCAGAGCTGATGGGGACCCAGATGTGGGCTTCATATGGGCAATCATCCCAGTGCTTCCCAGCAAGGAGACAACAATGAGGTGGGGAAGGCAGGTGGAAACTGCTTTATGCCGGCCCTGCTCAGAGGGGATTCTCAGTACAGTAGTGAATATCTGAATATAAGACACAAAAATAAACGTAACGCAAAAAAGACCTAAACATACACTAAATATAAGAATCTGAATTTCACTAGTAAGCACCTCTGAGAAAGAAATCCTAAGGAGCTGGGGGATTTCACAGAAGAACTGGTTGACGACGTTGGAGTGGCAGAAGGGCAG
>NW_005843738.1:0-1065 GCF_000455745.1 Alligator sinensis | reverse complement strand
CCCGAACTAGCAGAAACTTCAGCTCTCTTTGCCCTTCCTGATGTCATCCCTGCAGGCCTGAGAAATACTCTCATACTCCTCCCTAGTCATTGATCTAAGTGTACACTCCAGTGGCATTGTGCCCTTTCTGATTTCATCCTGTAGGCCCGAGCAATGCTCTTATACTTCTCCCTAGTCATTTGTCCACATTTCCACATCTTAGAAGCTTCTTTTTTCATCTTAGCTCACCAAATAGTTCTCTGCTAAGCCAAGCTGGTCTTCTGCCATACTTGCTAGTCTCCTTGTGCACCTGGATGGTTTGTTCCTGCACCCTCAATAAGGTTTCTTTAAAATACAGCCAGCTCTCCTCGACTCCTTTCCCGCCTCGGACTGGCCTCCCAGGGAATCCTGTCCATCAGTTCCCTGAGGTAGTCAAAGTCTATGTTTCTCAAGTTTAGGGGCCTTAATGTGCTGCTCTTCTCCTTTCCATTCCTCATGATCCTGAATTCAATCATCTCATGGTTGCTGCTACCCAAGTTGCCATGCACTACTACATTCCCCACCAATTCTTCCCTGTTTGCAACCAGCGGGTCAAAAAGAGCATGGCCCCTATTTGGCCTCTCCAACTCTTGCAGTAGCAAGTTGTGCACGCTCCAAAAACTTCCTGGATTGCCTGTGCACTGCTGTATTGCCCTCCCAGCAGATGTCTTGGGGATTGAAGTCCCCCATGGGAATGTAAGGTGCTTAGAGATCTATAGAGGAAAAGTGGTATATATTACTATGATATGCAAACAAGATAACAGACAAAAAGTACCCACTTTCCTAGGGGTATAAAGTGCCACGCTTCTCATCATCTCTTCTCATTCATGAAATGAGAATATCAGATTGACCTCAAGCTAAGAAATACACGTTCTGGCCTTCTCTCTTTTATACCACTTCAACCATCACCTTGTATTCAAGGAACATAAGAGCAAGCCCATTTGGTAGGTGTGAAATTTGGGGCTGTAATTTTCAAATAGCACACAGGGTATGTCTGTACCACTTTCAGGATAATTCTGAGAATGCGACTCTTGAACACACATAAGA
>NW_005843737.1:42452-56138 GCF_000455745.1 Alligator sinensis | reverse complement strand
GAGGAGGGCCACTCACATGATCAGGGGGCAAGAAGGCAGGCCCTACGAGCGAAGACTACAGGACAAGAACCTGTTCAGCCTTCACAAGAGAAGGCTGAGAGAGGATCTGGTGGCCACATAAATTGACTGAGGGTAGATTCAGGCTAGATATCAGGAGGCACTACTTCACAGTCAGGGTGCCTAGGATCTGGAACCAACTTCCAAGGGAAGTGGTCCTCGCTCCTACCCTTGGGGTCTTCAAAAAGAGGCTAGACAATCACCTAGCCAGGGTCGTTTGACCCCAGCATTCTTTCCTGGCCATGGCAGGGAGTCAGACTTGATGATCTGCTCAGGTCCCTTCCAACCCTACCTACTATGAAAATATGAAACTATGAGAGCCATGTGGTAAGCCCTGCATTGGGGGAGAGCCTTCCCTACCTCATCCCCTGCCCCTGACCCCAGCCCCTGTCTCTCCTCCCATTCCCAGCCTGGCTGGGTCATACTACCCTTGCCTCTGGGGTTCCCCCCTGCTCCCACAGGTAGGTGGGCATGAGTGTCTCACACACCGAGGAATGCATCGATGCAGGCAGCAATGTCTTCCTGAGCTGTGGGGGGCAGGGACATGTGATGAGGCCACAGATAGACCTCCAGATGGCGTCAAAAGTTGCAGGGCATCCCAGTCTTGCTTCTGCACCATCAAGCTCAGGGTCCCATGCTAGGTGCACAGGTTCACCCCGTGGCAATCAGCAGCAACATGGCATAGTGGGATGGGCACTCCTTGATCCACACAAACAGCTCCTCATGTAGTGCCCATGGCACGCACAGCAGGGGCATGCTCAGGGTGCAGCATCAGTGTGAAGGCAGGGGACTGGCCTTGGAGTGCCTCCCCAGAGAGGACCATGGTGGGGAGGGTTGGGACATGGGCATCTGCTCATCCCAGTTGTCTGGGAGCCCCACTTCCCTCGAGCCTGGGTGCCATGAGATGGGCAACTTCACAGAAAACTCATGGGCCCATGGGGGTGGGGGTGGGAAATGGGGTCTGGAGCTGTGGCAGCAGGTCCTGCCAAGAGCATGGCCTTTCCTAGCCTGGGAATGGGGCTACTTATAGCCAGCACTCAGTGGCCCTCCTGCCCCTGGGGATCAAGCTGGAATGGAAGACTGTTCAGTGGCTGGTTCTGCTTGAGGAGGATATGCTGGCTTTACCAGAAGAGGACCCAAGACTGGATCCTGCTCCTGGAGTAGCTGGTGATGGCATTGGAGAACAGTCTCACAGATGCACATGCCTGGTGGGTGGAGGACCTGGCCTGCCAGGACAGGTGGCAGGTGGATGACTTGTCCCATGAGGAGGAACAGGACCAATACAAGGAGGTATGGGACCGGTGCGAGGAAGCATGGGACTGGGCAGACTGGGAGTTCTGGGCTGAGCTCCTGGTCCTGGAACATGAGTGGGTGGAGGCCCTGCAGAAGCAGAGCACAGTTCTGGGCAGGGCAGGGAAGGGCAGTGCAGGCCACAGAGAATGACTTCTGGTTGCTAGATATGATCCTGGCCCTGGCAGTCACCTTTGCCCAGGCAGTCACATTTGTGCTACCTGTTGTTCAGCCCTTGACCCTAGCCCTGCCTGCCCCCTGGCAGCCACCCCCTAACCAGTAATAGGCCTCCTCATGGGCCAGGGCAGAGGTCCAGTGCTGTGTCCTTCAGACAGAAGCCCATGCCCCAGACCCCACCCTGGGTCCCCCAGCACCCAGCCCCCCCAGACCAGCCATACTGCTCATCCTGGTTCCATGTGGGAATGGAGACAGAGCTGCCTGCAGCAGGGTCAAGACCACACTCTAGCCCTGCTTGTCCTGGACACTGGCTGCTGAAGAGGAAGCTGCCCACACTGGCAGAGCAGCAGCTGCCCTCAACCCCAGGTGAGCCCCCCACCCGCCAGCCTCGCCATGGCATGCAGACTCATAATGGTGTGGCTATAGGCTGGGGTGCTGGGTGTTTGTCCCCGGGCTCTGCCTCCTAGGAGACCCCACCCTACTGTCCCCCACCCCAAGAGGGCACACAAAGTACACTATACATAGTCTGCATGGGGAAAACAATGCTTTATTGGTGGTGGGTGGGGTGATTAGTGGTGGAGCTCTGTGGTTCGGGTGGGGGCTCTGTGGTATGGGAGGGATTGCAGGGTGGGGTCTGTTGAGGGACAGAGAAGGGACTCTATTGTTGGGGAAGAAGTGGGGATGTAGTCTGTTTGTAGAGGGAAATAAAGTGCTTTCCACAAAACTGTCTGTACTGAGCGTGGTGCTGGGGGTGCGTGGTGCAGTTTGGGTCCATGGCTGGTCATCCAGGTGGCCTACAGCAAGGAGTGCAGCAGCAGGTAGTCCACCAGCCTCTCTTTCACTCGGTGCCCAGTCCCCAACTGCTTGGTGTGTGGCTCGCCCAGGGCCCTGGAGGTGGGACCCATCGCAGTTGCTGCCAACACAGCTGGCGCTCCCAGTGCCAGACATCCTCTGCCCACTGCACCTCCTTTGCCCAGGCCTCACAGAAGAGTTCCCCCTAGGCCTCGCAGATGTTATGCAGCACACAGTCTGCAACAATGACCTGTGGGATGTTGGCCTCCACAACCTCAAGGCAGGCAGTGAAGATGCACCAGTGTACCTTCAGGCAGCCAAAGACATGCTCCACCAGTGTGCGGGTCTGGCCCAGGCACCTGTTGAAGTGTGTCTGCTAGGGGTCCAGCTGACTGGTTTAGGGCTACATGAGCCAGGGGAGGAGAGGGTAGGCAGGGTCTCTGATAAGGAGAGGTGGAACTGCCACCTCGCCCAGCTAGAGGTCTAGCACCTGTGGCACAAAGCACCCATTCTCCAGGGCTGGCAGGGCAGAATTAAGGAAGCTGCAGGTATCATGGACACTGCATGCCTAGCCACCACTCGCATTGGTGAAGGTGCTGTGGTGGTCACTGATGGCTTGCAACATGATGGAGTGAAAGCACCACCAGCTGTAGTAGGGGCAGTCACCCCAGGGCAGGCAGGTGATGGGGATGTGGGTCCCATCCAGGGCCCTGATGCACTGGGGGAAGCCCAGGGCATGGAACCCCACCACCACCTCCAGGGGGTCATGCAACTGGAGCATGGTATGCACCAGCACATTCTGGAGGGTGCCGCAGGCCTCTAGGACAGCCTCCCCAGTGGTCACCCTGCCTATGCTGAAGAAATAGCTGATGTAGCACAGGGTGGCAGGCATTGTCAGCTTGAGCAGGGTGATGGCCAGCTGAGTCTCCGCAGGGAGAGGCAGCCACATGGTGGTCACCTGTTGCTCCAGGAGCTGATCAAGGAGTTGCTGGGAGGTGGCTCAGGTCATGTGAAAGGACTCCAGCCACTGCTTGTCATCCCAGGTGTGGTGGACAACATTCAGCCACCAGTCCTGGCTGACCCAATGGGCCCACAGATGGCGGGGCTGGAGCCCCAGGAGTTCATGGATGGCACTAGTCTGGGCAGCAGCAGCGCAGTCACAGGAGGCCTCAGATGCCGTGGTGAGCCTGGCCCTGGGGCCGTGCCATGCAGGGGATCAGGCAGCACTGAAACTGACTTGGAACAGGTAGTGTTTGCCACGGCAGTAAAGCGCAGTAAGCAGGGTGGCATGCAGGAGCCCAGGGTGCAGGTTGTCACTCCTGGGGCCTAGGGATGAAACAGCCATCATGCAGTGGGCCCAGGCTCTGGTGACAAGAGTCACAGAGGGCTGTGCCAGCAAGCTGCAGCATGCTTCAGACCTGCTCCTGGCTTTTAAAGAGGATTCCTGGCCACAGGCAGCTGTGACCAGAGCCTCCAGCTCCCCCTGGCTGCTGCAGCGGAGCAGTGCAGGACTGGAGGTGGCCAGGGGCAAGCTACTGTCATAAGCAGCAAATCTGCTCTTAAATGGCTGCACATGTGGACACCTGCCCAGGGCGGGTTTACTGCACAGTAACTTAGTGTGGAGTAAACCCATATAGCAGTAATTGAATGTGTAGACATGCCCAGTAAGTATCTTTTTTTCCTTTCTGTCCTCCATCCCTCAGTACAAACTGGTGTATTATCCTTGTCAGCCACATTCTAGAGGATCATCTCCTTTCTCTTCATCTCAGTCTGCGGAAGCAAGCATTGTCTTTGAAAATCCTGAAATTTTATAGGTGGTTGTTCTCAAGAAAAGAACAAATGGACTTTATCCTTAAAGGATGTTGAATATACTACAATAGATGCTTCTCTATCCCTATTAGTGGAGCTAAGTGGAAAATGATTACCTTGCCCTGCAAAAGTTTTGCAGCATCAAAAAATGTTCCTGTTCTACATCAGGACACAACAAAGAGACCATTTAAAGTGAAAAATGAGTGCCTGGTCCTTTCCAAAACAGTTGATAGTTAAGTCTCCAGGGCAGTCATCTGAAATGTGGGAGATTGAGCTCCAAGTCCCTGGTCTGAATCAGGCTATCAGGTGCATCTCCCTCATCTTGACTAATTCTATCCCTGTCCAAACTGGTACATACACTTATGTGAGAAATTTTAATTTTCATGCATCACTATTTTCCAATGAAAAAATTCATAAGAAAATTCCTGATGAAATCTACATGCTAGTCTTTTCCTACCCAGTCTTTAGTTCACTTTCATAAACTGTATTTTTTGTGACATACATACACTTATACATGTGTGTAATTAAAATGTCTCTTCATGTGTTAGTCTCAGCTTCTGTATTCCTTTGTAAACAGATGTCTCATGTAACTGGGACTGCTTATCCCAGGATTTGACCCAGATCAAAACAGGAGTGGCACAATTGCTTACACTGTTACCTTTCCAACCTTCATTGCTGCTGCTTCCCTAGTAGGTGGCCAGCGAGAGAATGCAGCCTGACAGGCTTGTCCCTAGAATGAACCACAATAACTGGACAGACATACAATGGCATATCTTAGGCTAAAGTGTTAGTACATTTTATCTAGCATACTTCAGAGGGACTTGAAGCAGGAAAATAGCTGGATATGCATGAGCTGAGAACAAAGGGATTTCTCCTGGGACAAATGCAACATCTGTTTTTACCCTTTATCACACACGGGGGAGCTCTCTTCCACTACATAGCCTGCATTCCTTCACTGTCTCCAGGGAATACTTCTTTGACTTAGAGTGACTTGCCTGCAAGCCTGCTTTACAACTACAGTCTTAATATTCCCCTTTCTTATACTGGACTAGGAATCTGGTCTCTTTAAGCAATAGGTTCAATAAAATAAGACAGCACCATTCTGACAGAGTTCCTGGTGAACAATGGAAAGGAATAATCCAGCTCTAGCAGACACTACACTTCTTAACTACTATTTTCTAACCATTTAATGCATTTCTTTCACAGTGGGGGAATCCTGCTTTTTATAATGTTTATATTTAGGGTTCCCTGGTTAAAAAGAAGCAAGTCATATTAGCATGCTTTTTTAAGGCCACACTAAAAAATTATCACTTGTTAAGGAGTTATTAAATAAGGGAGCACATTTATAAAATTCAATTTGGGCTACTCCTCTGAAGTCTTGGAAATAAATCCCTTTGTAATTTGTGCTGCTGCAGAGTGGCCTAAGCACAAGAAGTCCATGACTGTTTTCCTTTCCTGTAAGAATTTTTTCCATGCACACATTGTGTGGAAAACACTGAGACGTTTTACACAGGTAACTGGGCAAACTGGTTTAGCAACAATAGCTAATCTATGCTTTTTCCAATTCATGAATTCATCTTGGCAATATTAACTTGGAGAAGTCTCTCCAGGAAGGAGGAAAAAATAAATATAATGATTTTTATTGTTTGCATTAACATTAGAATCTGTCTCACCAGTCACTGTATCTCTCATAATCAGAATCTGATTCTGAAGTAAGGCCTGTGCCAGCATGTAAGACTGCTTATCAGTTTCCTGGAACTAGTTCTCTTCAGGGCTGTGTTATCTTACTCTAAGAAGTCACCTATAAATCAAATTAGAACTAGAATGCAAGGCAGCCTTAAATGCTGTACCAAGGATCTTTTTTCTATCTACATTTATTTCCTGGAGGGCAGGAGCGCACATTGACTTTCATTCTGACTTTCAAAATAGTGTAGACTGTGGGAGCAAACTATTTAACTTTCACTTGCATGCACCTATAGAGTAATACACTTAATTTAATTTCTGTTACTTCAATCTTCAAACCATCCAATTCTTCCTACATGATATCCCTGATCCTTTGTATCGATAATGCCTCCCAACCATGTGTCTCATCAGCAAATTTCACCAGTACACTCCCACTGTTTGTGCCAAACTCATTAATAAAAATATATTAAACAAGGTCTTTCCCAAGGCCATTCATTGGGGAACATCAATGTCTCCAGACTAACACTTCCCCTTGTTGTCTCTCCTTCATCTTGGTCCTTACCCACTTTACAATTCTTCTACTAATCCTTATCTTCTCCAGTTTAATTAGTAATGTTGATGCTGTATCAGATGGCTTACTGAAGTCTAGATAGATGAGATTTCCTTTGTCTAAAACAGGGCTGTCAAACTTCTGAGTTGCCAGGGTCCACATGTGCAGGCTGCCCTGCCCCTTTTCTCCCTCTCATAATTTTATGTGCCAGTTCCTCCTGTGATGTTATCCAGTCACCCCATTTTGAGTATATTAAGCTAGTTTGGTTTTGCTTCCAACTTAGATGTAGTCATTTCCATTCCATTTCCATACCTTCAGTCCCTCTAGCCATCCTATTTTGAAGACAGGGTAGCCATTCTGTGTTTGCCTACATGTTCAATGCTATAGCCATGAAAAAGTGAAGCAAAGCATTAATTAAGCATTTAGGCCATAGCTAGGTTATTTCTATTCTCTATCCTATCCTCCCTTCATTGTGTTCACACAACTTGCTTAGTTCTTTATGACAATAGAACCTTTGTTATTTAATTTTAATCATCTTTGCAAACTCTAATGCTGTTTAACTTCTGTCAGTTCTCATTTTATACCTATACTTCCTGAACTGTAAGACGTAGTTTCCTTCTAGAACGTTGAACAAGTTACAAAAAAGCTTCCCTCATTGTTTTAAAAAAACTTCACTGCACATGTTCTTACTACAGTTTTCAAAACTTTCCAACTGAGCTAAATCAAAACCAATTTTCACAGGTACACAGTATAGCATCTCTATTGCCCAACAGCTGTATCCCCGCCAAATTACTGCTCTCAACAGCCACCCACTTCAGCATTATCCAAACTATCTAAAACTCAATCATATATAAAAACGCACTGTCTCTATATTATGCATATATAGATAGAACAAGTGTTAATACAGTGAAAGTTGTGTTATCCAGCATCCATGGGAAATGGGGAGTGCAGGTTAATCAAATGTGCCAGTTATCTGAGAGGTGTCTTTGCCTGTTTGGGCCACCATCACTCCCACTGCATCCGGTGCACCAGGGCTTTCACTCCTTGGCATCAGTGTGCCAGGGGACAGGAAGCGGGGCCCCGCACAGGCTGCTTTGCCTCAGGCCGTGGTCCAAAGTTGGCAAAGTAGGATTCAGCAAAACTGGAAGTGCCATGGTAGGACTTCCAGTTTCACTTCTGCTGCATTGATCAGCATGCCGGTTAATAGAGCATTCTGGATAGTAAAGTGCCAGATAGCACAGCTTTTACTGTATGACCAAGTCCACGGAGTTTTTGGAGGCTTTGGAGAGCAACTAATCTTTTTTTTATCCCTGTCCTTCCTAAATTTTGATAAAGCCCACTTTATTATTTCTTCTTCCACAGAAATGTATAGACAGTCTTTACTTAAAGTCTATGTGATACTACTGCACTGATTCCAAGCAAGGAGGGTATTATCTAGCCACAGAAGAAATACTCTGGTTGTAATTATACTAGCTCAAGGGTTGTTTTTTTTTCCCAGATACTTATGCAAGCAAAGTACCTCTTGTTATACACATAGTTGGGAAATCACTGTAGCCTGCTTTATAGCACTCACCTGACTACAGAAGGCTTTCACTGGAAAGAGGTTTAGCTTCTAGGCTGGACAATTATGGAAATATTAGGAGGATAGATCTTCCGCACAGACCTAGAACCTGCGCATCTCTTTTGAGAGGGATTACATTGCCCACAAGAACTGACAAAATGGCATTAGCACACCAACTAAGAGAGGTGAGAATAATGGTCTATAGTCAATTTGCCAACAACTGCTGTTTTAAGAAAAGTCCAGATTTCATTAGAAGTTTTGGCTCATAAATCAAGCAAGTGGGGAATGAGAAGACTTGGTTCCCAGCCTGTTTTTAACATCAAGGTTACTGTCTGAGAAGCAGACTCCTGAAAGTGAACCAATTACTGTAGACCAATGAATAATCGAACAAGTAAAATCTCTTAGTTTAAGATTATAATGTTAGTTAGGTTTTTGGGGTGGGTTGGCTAATTAGCAAAAGTAGCATAGACATGTGATTGGAAGGTTCCTGGAAGCACCAGGTGATATTTGGTGAACAGAAGATGTGTGGGTGGTAAAATCAAGATAGCTGCAATCAGCAACTAGAGATAGCTAACTGCATCTTCAGTAGGAAAGCATGCAAAGGTTTTAAAGCTTCCAAACAGTTTAGACAGGGAATGTATTGGAGTAAAGTGAAGGTAAAATGCTACCAGGTGTGTTGGAATGCTTCATTTAGGATAATAGCATTCCATGTAAAAAGGTGTTGTCCTGGGAAGAGAGATTAATGGGATCTGTAATAAAGCCCAAGACCTTGCCAGCACATGGACAAGTAGCAAACTTATTTTAGCCTCAAGGTATAGAACAGTCAAAGGACCTTTAGAGACTGTTTTAAATTCATAACCATGTTAAAGAATCAGCTTCCATTTTTAGGTCCTGTAAACAAGACTTGATTGTTCTTCACACAATCCTTTATTTCAACTTTAAAAAAAGAACAAAAACAAATACATACAGGCTGCATCTATACAAGACACTGACTTCACAGTTGTTACTGTGTAGTCACTTAGTACTTGCATAACCAAGTACTAAATGGCTACAGTAGGGCTGTGTGAAGCTTTCATCTCGGATTCGACTTGGTGAAGATTTGGCCCGATTTGGTGACTGAATCTCCGAATCTGAATCTAATCAGAGGACCCTTTAATCTCTCCAAATCAAATCAGAACCCTCCAAATTGATTCATAAAGATTCAGTGCTTCAGACATAGACACAGCTTTAAATGTTTTTCTACAAACCTCAAGGTAGCAGGCGGCTCATGAATTCTGCAATGCTGGGGCAAATGGAGCATCCCACAGGAGTGCGGGGGGCTCCCCAGCGTGCTCAGCAGCAGACCCAAAAGTGGACCAGAAGCACTTCCAGTCCACTTCTGGGTCCGCCAAGGAGCACTTGGGGGGGCCCCCCATACCTCCCTCTGGCTTGGCAACTGGTGCCTTCTGGGTCTGGGGGGTACTGGGGTCCCCTGTGGCCGATCGCCAAGTCAGGGGAGTGTGCAGGGGGGCCCCCTACGCACTCCCCAGCGGACCCAGAAGTGGACTGGAAGTGCTTCTGGTCCACTTTTGGGTCTGCTGCTGAGCACGCTGGGGAGCCCCCCGCACTCCTGTGGGATGCTCCATTTGCCCCAGCATTGCAGAGTTCATGAGCCATGCTGGTACCTCGAGGTATGTAGAAAAAAACATTTAAAGCTGTGTCTATGTCTGAATCACTGATTCTCTCTAAAACTACATTCAGGCTAATATCCTCCCTCCCAAACCCACAGGCCAGGGAATTCAGGTACTCCTTGTATCCAGGCAAGCATCCTATGTGCAAATCCCAGGGAGTTCAGATGTCACACTTGATTTTAGCCAAAAGGCCTACATAAAAAAAGAAAATGTAAAAGTAAGGCCACAAAACCCCTCAGGGTAGTTCTAGCAGTCACTACTATTATAAAACAAATGAGTATAGTGTTAGCTCTCAAAGAAGAGTCACATGCTCATTTGATTCCATCCTCCAGAAGTTACTGAAGGTTCTTGCCCACGCAGTGTGTGTTCTGCAGCAGGTCTGTGCAAGCACAGGGGATATACATCACACACACTCCAGCCAAGAGGGCATGGAATGGGGAAATGTCTTTGCTATGGCATTATTATACCTAGTTCCCCCAGGACTGCTACTTTCTTTGGAGTTTTGCATGTGGGGAGGGCACAAGCAACAGCAACTCCCTAATGTTACAGAAAGTTTCAGCTTCTTCAGCCTGGAGCACCCAAGGCCATGAATTTATTTGGAGGAAAGTGCCAAATACAGTGTTTCACTGGAATAACATGAAGGAAATGACCCCAAGCGGAACCTTAAAGGCTTCCAGTTCCCTGTCTTGGTTTGCCCAGTGTCCAAAAAGTGACTGGTCTATTCCCAGAGTTATAATATTGTCTAATTTAGCTATAAGAACAATTTCTAGGCCACAGCCTCATTTGTAGAACCAAGATGATTGACCTTTTAAATAGTTCACTCCCAGTCTAGAGGTTTTTAAATGACCTTCCCAGGTATGGTAATCATGTCCTTTGTGAAAGTGTCTTTCCCTTTACTTATCCCTGTCTTTGTATTGATGTTCTTAGCAAACTATGTAATTGCTCAGCCCCTCTTATGACAACCAGATTTTACCACATTCCTTTTATACATATGTATGATTTTTTTTACCCCCTTTCTTGTTCTCTTGGAGTTAGTAATCCAAAACAATTAAGTGTTGGACCTGTCACGTTGTCTTTTATTTATGCAGCTAAAGTAGACATAAAAAAATTCCGCACAGCTGCTTAGGCTAGAATGCTGTTGCCTTGCAACACACAAAAATTACAATTTCTAGATTCCTGCATAGGAACTTTAATCATTAGGCATAAGATTTATTTCTTCAGTGCTAAGATCAAGCACAAATCTGTCTAAAAACAGTGAGTTTTTCAAGAACTCCCTCCCCCCCCCAAAAAAAACCCCCACATATTTATTCATTTTATATTCACCATTTAATAGATTCTGGGTTTTCTCCTTCTTGACAAATGGAAATTCAATTTCTGGATTTTTTATAAAAAAAACACAAGCTACTTTGTCCAATAATTTCATATATTATACTTAAAAAATAATAATGATGAGCCTAAGACAAAGCTGAGGTCTGGGTCTTAATGCTGCCAGAAAGTTTTGGTTCAGGCCTATTGCTTCCTCCAAAGAAATATACATTGAAAATAATCTATTTTGAACAGTTAAGTAGGACATGATTCTAATAACACGTCACACAGGGTAGAATGAAGTAATTTAAATAATTTTCATTCTTTATCTGTGGTTTTGCTTCCTCCTTTAATTTTGCTCAGCAAAACAGCTAAGCCAGAGTAATTCATTTCCTTTTCCATGTTCAGCCTGAGAATCAAAGTGAAACTAGCACCCACAGATTCTGCTTTGCTGTGTTTCCAATTTTCCCTGAGCTGCAAGCAGAAACTCAAATGTTTTATTTTATACATTGAAAAGGGGACAGTCAGTGACACAGAAATGTTGTTCAAGATAACAGAAATCAGAAGAGAAAGACCTGAAAGGAATTGTAGAACCATAGAAAAGTAGGTCCAGAAGGGACCTCAGGAGGACACCTAGTCCAACCCTTTGTTCAAGTCAGGATCACCCCTATCCAACCCATCCTGTATGTGTCTTAGATATTCCAAAAACTACACAAGCAACCTTGTCACACAAGTACAAAGAAGTTTGCCGTGAAAACACCAAGAACCCCTAACCCTGCCACAGGTAAAGCAGGGCAACAAGGGCACTGCTAATACCCTGTCACAGTAAATGTGGTTAAAATATACTTGAGAGATCCAAGGAAGAAGCTCAGCACCCCCAGTTACAAAAGAAGGCAACCCCCTTCCCTTCCCCCCTCCACCCCTCAATCCATGCCAATGGCTTCCTTCACAGAATCATAGAGAAAGCAGCAGAAATGAGATACTGGAGAGCCCTCATCCTTTAGAAGTAAGGAGACACTGCCCATATTAGATAGATCATAATGGCTACATGCTGAAAAGGAAAACCATTTTTTGAAAATGTCCCGAAGCTGAGCTCTTGTATGCCATGATACACACACAGAAGCAAGCAGTTTCTACACTAGACTTTTACATGTTACCTAAATAAACTTCTAAGGGAGCGTGGTAAGCTGCAAACAAATGGAAATACAAGCAGACTTGTTATAGTAACTATGCCACTCTAATTTTCACTCTCTTCTGTTTTTGTATTTATCTTCCAGAGTGGACCACTTAAGGAGCCAGAGCCAAACAAACTCCCACCTCAGCGACCACCACCTCAAGGTTGTTTACAGTACATTCTCGACTGTAATGGCGTTGCAGTAGGACCAAAACAAGTCCAGGCTACTTAGATAATTGAGAATAAAAGCAGGGGTTAAAGCCAAAAAACAACCTTAAAAGCAAACATACCAGTTTTTGTGCAGTTTTTGCATTGTTTCAGTGCTGACCTGGACTGTGTTTTTTTCTATGCAGTGTCAACTATACTGTCTGGTTGTTTACCTGTTCATGTCCGTGCTTGTAATGCTTACCTACGTTTCTCTGTATAACTTGTGATTTCAGGGCTGTTGTCAACAGTGTAAAAAAAATTGTGCCTCTACAGAGTCCAGTGAGACTGTATATTATGGATGGTTAGACAGTATTTTTTAAGTATTATATATTGTGAGGTAAAACACAAATAAGATTCAGATTTAAATACTTTTGCTTAACTCCGTGTGTGTGTGTGTGTGATATTCGTAATTTTTATTTGTGTGTGTGTGTGTGTGTGTGTGTGCATGACTAACATAGACAGCTGATCCAGATATTTTAAAAGATCTAATTTAGTATTTGTTGAATGAGGCGCTTTTTTTTTATAATTTTATAAAGTTTGTTAATATTTGAGTTTTACTTATAGATAAGAGTAGTAGAACTCTAGTGTTTCTGTGACTCCATAAGATACAAGACGGTTTTCCCAGAAACATTTAAATATCCTATATTTTACATACTGGTATTCATATTTTTAGTAATTCTGCATTAACTTATTATCTAGAAAGCTATGTAAATGGTCCATTTATGTGCAATATCTTCAGAAACAGCATATTTAATGTTTCTTTATTGCCATTCTGAATTAGCCATGTACAATTTCTATAAAAACAAAGGCAAATATTTCTCCCAACATTTTTACCTACCAAAAAAGTTAAACCTATCTCAAAGTGTAATAGAAAGTGTTTTAAAATGTTTAAGCCCCTTATAAAATCTCGTTTTCTAAGTATCAAGGCCTCAGCTGCTGTAGGTTATGTCGGTTCAGCTAGCTTAAGGATCTGGCTCATTAATAAAAGACAAAAACATACAAGTGTCATCACAGCACTAGTATTCTAGCCCCGAAATGTCAGGATATGCATTAAAATATTCTATTCCAGGATGAATCACATGATAGGGCTTATAAAATCTTTACTCATAACTCAACATGCAAAAAAAGACCCAACATGTCTGACTACTGCCAGACTTTCGATAGCCATAACTGCTTTTGACTCCCATATATTCAATTCACTTCTTGATATCACATGCAATATTCAGGCAGGCAGTTAAACTGTTATGAGAATTCTAGCCTAGGAACACAAGCTGCACTATTCTAACATACTGTAAAACTTAGTTGTAAACCAACCTTTATTTTGTCATTTAGAATCTATACAAAGGCAAATAGTGGTAACTACCTTAATACAAACAATATTGTTTTCCTTTAAAACAAAATTATGTTCTAC
>NW_005843737.1:37650-42421 GCF_000455745.1 Alligator sinensis | reverse complement strand
CCCTACAAACACTAGGGAAAAAAAACAACGAAATTCAGCATTGTGCACTTTTTTATTGTAAAAGCAGGCTGGCGGGTGACAATTTCAATATGCATTATTAGCTATATAAATGTTAGTGGCAAGCGCTATGGTTTACTGCCTCTCAGTAAATTACGTGAAAATTTTGCTTTAGTAATCAATGTTTTTCTGGGTCTGTAATCTCTCTGATGATGTCATTGGCTATTTACATTGTGTGTGGGGAAAGAGACCACTCCAGATCAGATTCACAAATCCTTACCTCCAAGATACCATATAGATGTGAATCAAGTATACTGCCCTTGGGTGACAAAATGAATCTGGTGAATGCTTTTTATTTAAAGCAGTTAGTGTTTTTTGCATGTAGTAGTGTGAGTATTCACAAGTGCTTTTCATGTGACGTTTGTGAGCTGCGTGCGCTAAGAAGAGATTTGCATTTGAGATAGGATTCCAGCTTGTTGATTGTAAAGGACTTACAAGGGCATACACCATTACTAAATATCACAGACAAGAAGCAAGCCAAAATGTCTCTCTGCATGTAAGCATGCTTAGGTGCAATATTGTGGGTAACAGGGAACAGATGTTTTACAGTGTAGGATTAATGTTTGGTTTTGCTTTTGGTTCTTTTGGTAAAAGTTTCTTTCATGATTGTTGCTTTTTTGTACAATCCAGATGCAAGAAAGTGAGCAAATGCTGGAAGTGTGACAGCAGTATCTCTTATGTGATATATCTTGTACAGCTTAATGTGCAATAAAAGAAAGTTACATCTGTCTTCAGTGTAAATTTTCTGGCATTATAAGCCTCTATATACAAGTGGGGGGAGGGAATCTTTTTTTTCAGTACTGAGTAAAGGGAGGCTAATAAGCAAATTAATATTGTTAAGGTGTTGCAAAAAGTATTACCACCTTTGAGCATTTCTTACAAACATCATTAAAGTTAATAAATGATGAAGTTCCACTCCCCAACACAATAGGTCTTTACCTTTAGATGGCAGAACTCATTGCTATAATTGGCAGTATTTAGACACTTAGAAGCACTAGTACGTACTGTTCTTAGACACACAAATGAACTGGGAGTAAGTGGAAAACTAGCTATAAACAGGAAATCTACTTAAAAGAAAAACTATGGAATATTGCACCAGTACCATTCCTTACAGATATGGTTATTTTTTTCTCTTGGGATTATTGAAAAAAGAAGCAATTTTACGCAGGCAGTCAGTGTCTTCATAAGAGGTCTTAAAATTCTGGTATTTCCAAAACAGAGAGATCAATAGAGTTATGTAATATTTGCTGTTCAGTTGCATACAGATTTTGACTGACTGACTGATTATCCAAGCAAGTCTATGAAAGCTTTGGCAGTCCCTGCTCTGTGCCCCCTTAGTTCAGTTGTACTAGATGAGCCATGTCACATGCAAGAATAAATATTATTCTGTAAGTGCTAAATCACCAAAGACTCCCAGTGAAAATCATGTTTAGACACTTGATACTAGATAAAGTATAGTGCCAGCTGACTGGAATTTCACTGGGCATGTCCCAGTGAGTGCACATGTGCAGTTTGCAGCACCTTAAACCTGTTTGAGGCACCACAAACTGCACATGGCACATGTGCACCCATTAACTGTTAATTAGCAGCATGGTGGTTTTTTGACACCCGGAGAGCCCAGTGTGTCAATCACTAAAAAAGGCAGCGCACTCAGCAGCAGTGTGCACCACCAGAAACAGCCTCGCTGGTTAAAGCCACACGCTAGCTGCCAGCCAGGCTCCAAGTGGATGGATCACCACCGATGCTGCCCTGGGAGGCCCCCGGACTCCAGAGAGGACTGCTGGAGCCAGCACAGGTGCTGGCTCCAGCCTTCCCTAACCTCACCCGGGGCAATTTGCTCTGCACCAGCTCCACATACAGGGGTGTGCACAGCAGCAAAAAGCAGCAGCACAAATTTGTGCCACTACTGTTTTTGCTGTGGCAACCACATGCCCCTGCATGTGGAGAAGCACCCACTGAGGACATTTTCTGTCAGGAAGCATCTCCACAGAAGCGTGCTGATCAGTTCAGTCATGGATTTCACAACTTAGGTTTCTGCTGCATGTACTGTTCTCAAATTTTTTCCAATGCTATTTTATATGTTCGAATATATTGTAGACTGTGGAAAGGCATTAACTCATTCTCTTGGGTAATTAAGCATTAGCTTTGAATATCATATGTTTTGTGTTCTTAATTGGTCAAATAAGTTACCAAATTATTTTAAAGTCTCCCAACTAGTGTCATTATAAAGAACTAGTGTCATTTTAAAGTAGTTTTACTGCTACACAAGTTAAGATAAATGGAAAGTGAATAAAGGTGGAGATCATTTAAAAGTCTGGATAAACAGTATTGCAATAACAACATAAAAAGCAGTAGATGCTTCCGTTGAGGTAATATAATGTTGGCATGTCCTTCTGTTTATAAATCTCTCACCAAAGATATCCCAGTGGAGTTACATGTGGAATAACTTTGGCCCCTCATATTTCATAGTTATTTTAAGAAGAATGGAGAAGAGCCATAAGTAAGCTATTAATGTACTGATTGTATTTAATAGTATTGACTAAACTAAATTGGTAGTTCATATTAACAAAACATTGCCTCAACACTTGACAGATTATTATTGAGCTCTTTGAAACTGTCACATTATGAAGTTTTTCTTGTACTGAACCTAGGGGGCCCAGTGCAACCCCAAGGAACGCAATCACAAAGCCAGGAGCCATTGCAACCACAGCGCATGTTCCCCTCGGGGCAGTCAGCAAAGCCCTCAACTTCCCAGCCACAGCGTCCACCTGGACCTACAACTCAGCAACCCCGTGCCAAGGCTCCAGGTCCTTCCAGTGTCGGGTTATCAATGGAAAAGGAACCACAGCCACAGCCTGCTCCACAGCAGAAGCCTCAGTCTCATCCACAACTTAAGTAAGATGTTTGTTATTTCTCCTCCCCTCCTCATTGTGGAATTTGACTGTGTCTCCATTACAGTAGCTTGAGTACCAACTTCATATGTAATAGAAGGGTGCAAAAGTGTATAGAAGGCATAACACCCCACCCCACACACACACACACACATGATTCTGTACTTGTCCCTATTCAGATAAAGTCATTATTGATATTCTAAGTGCTGTGAAAGCAAAATTTCCTATAATAGTTGCACATTTTCTGCTCAAACCAGGTTTACCTTGAAAATGCATCATCCCTTTCATTTCTTTTTTTCCTCCTTAAATGTCATTGACTCATGATCTGGGTGTGCTGAGAGGCTGTACAGAAAAGAGGGAAGTCTTATCTGTTTAAACTTTTAACCTTGAAGTCACTCACACAACGGATTCCAGTTTCAAAAGACCTAACTGAAAAATAATCTAAGCAAATGCACTCAGTAACGCTTAGGATGGGTTTCTGTGGAATGCTGCTTTTCAGTGACACATTGATGCTTGAATGAACAGTACCAGTAATTCATGCAAACCATCTCTATTGTATACAGTAGTGGAAGTGGAAATGCTTGTTCAACTAAATGTGTACAACAGAAAAGAATCCTTGGGTTCCAGGCAGTGGTGACATGTAGGGGGTGCACAGGGGTGTACGTGCACCCCCTGAGAGCACTGGTGCACCCCCTGTCAGGCCGTGATCCCTGCTTAGGCGATGGGCAGGGGGGCTGGGTGGGAGTGCCAGTATCACCCCTCTGAGCGCTGGCTGGGGAGTGTGAGCACCAAACGAGGCAACTGCAGCACTCCTGGAAGCTGCCGCTTCCTGGTGAACGCGATCAGCCACGGGGGACTCCCACTCTGGTCGGCGTGATTGGCCATGGGGGGACCCCTCCCCCCCACCAGTCACTGACTGGATGCTGACTAGGTGGGATCAGTTGCACATGGTTCCAGGCTTCACCGCTGGAGGCCTCTTCAATGTAGCACTGTGCACTAGGGCTGTGTGAAGCTTCAGGTGGTGATTCAATTTGGAGGAGATTCGGTCTGATTTGGTGATCAAATCCCTGAATCTGAATCAAATCAGGGGACCAATTTAAAGGTCTGAATCAATTCAAACTTTCCAAATCTTACAGTGTAACTATTATGCCTGCATCATTCTTTATCAAAACATGTGTAGCAAAACTGCTCCAACTTTGACTCTGCTTCATCCAGTGATTTTGTTATCTAACCTGCATCTCTAGAGGATAAGACAGACCTAGCAGTTAAATCATAATAGGTAATGTGTACTCCTGAACAGCAGCTCCTCCCACCCCCTTTAAAATGTATGTTCATACATGCCCTATGTTCAAAAAACAAAGAAACAAAATAGATTTTGGATCACACCATAAATCCACGTGAGTTACCAATTCTTTTTTTTCCCCTAGTAAACTATTAAAATTAAAATGTGAACTAATTGCCCCCTCTCCACCTACAGACAGACTATGATGGGGATCTGATTAGTGCCATTCAAAGAATGAGGCTCAAATGGACACTCGTGTCCAGAAGGGGTCAAATGTGGCTGCATCTGGACCATTGGATTTCATGTTCCTGTTGTCCTCCCTCTAAGATAAATTAATCCATTCTTTACATATACACTTGTTAATGGAAGAAGTTTTCTTTAGCCATGACAGATGATTAAAAAAACAGTTTGAAACTTTAATGAGGTTCTGCTGATGACATTTTTAAAAATAGTTATTGTATACACTAACAAAGTGCCCATCAAGAATGATGGGTGGGCAGCAGGGACAGAGCGCCACCACCCACCGCCCCACGCTGCTGCC
>NW_005843737.1:37198-37458 GCF_000455745.1 Alligator sinensis | reverse complement strand
CCCCCCCCCAGCCACATGCGACACACACCCACCCAGCCACATGCCACACACCCACCCAACCATACACCACACACACACACACAGCCACATGCCACCCACCCACCCAGCCACACACCAAACCACATGCCCAACACACCACCCACCCAGCCAGCCACATGCCACCCACATGCCACAAACACACCCCCCACACCCATACAGCCACACACCACACATACACATCCACATAGCCATGCGTTACACACGCACACAGAGCCACACAC
>NW_005843737.1:36214-36849 GCF_000455745.1 Alligator sinensis | reverse complement strand
CCACCCACCCCCCCACACACACCATACACACCCCCCACCATGCTACATGCCACACACACCCAGCCATAGTCACACACCACCCCCACGCCACACACATGTGCCTTGCTGCCCAGCCTGGCCTGCCCTACGGCCATGTCACTGTCAAAGCAGGGGTAGAAAGACAGGGAGCAGAGGCAGAGTGGATCCTGCAGCTGCAGCCGCCCCTGCCCCATGCACAGACCAGGGGGTCACATGCCCCCCTGGGTTCCCCGGCACTGCGTCTGGAAGAGCCACCAGGCTCCGAGTGACCCATGGCCCAACCCAGCCACGGCCACATTCACCGTAACTGGGGCCTCAGCCGGGCCAGGTTGTGGGGCCATCAGAGCCTGGTGGCTCGTGCAGCGCCAGGGCACCAGGGAGCATGGGGGCAGCATGGGTCCCCCTCCCCGACTCCCCCGTGGTGCGCGCAGTGGCAAGACCCACCCGCCTCTGGCCCTGAAGGAGCCACTGGGCTCCCATGGCCTCACAGCCTGACCCAGCCTGAGCACAGGCCCCCACTCCTCCTGCCAGGATCAGCCTGGCACAGCCTCAGCCCCAGTCCCCCACCAGCCCTTCTGGCGGCGGCAGCAGGCCACCGAGACCTGCCTCCCCCTCCC
>NW_005843737.1:35664-36070 GCF_000455745.1 Alligator sinensis | reverse complement strand
CGCACCCTGCCCCACAACCACCTGCTGCAGCCGGCAGCTGTTGCCCACACACCCCACGCCCGCTCCCTGAGGCACCCTGCAACCTCACACCATGCCCCACCGCAGCCACACTCCCCACACAGTGGAACACACCCTGGTCCCCTCCACTTCCACCTCCACCTTGCCTGTGTGTCTATCTGTCAATAAGGCGGTGCATGCACAGTTGGCCTGGAGCATTAGAGACAGACAGACACACAATTGGAAGTGTTACGGCTTTTATTATATTAGAATGATACCCCACCACCACCACCATTTATTTGTATCTCTGTTCTCAGTTTAACACTAACTAAACTCATTTTTCCTTCCACTTTTCCCTATTCCAATAAAAACTTTTTGAGAGGTCAGTGTTCATTGGCAAGCATTTCAG
>NW_005843737.1:29968-35633 GCF_000455745.1 Alligator sinensis | reverse complement strand
TCCTGCTGAGGTTAAAAACACTTTTTGCAGTTTTCACCAAGAGGCAAATTTATTCCACAGCAGATTTTAGTGTCCAAGTAAAATCTCCTGCCTTTTGGCTTAACTGCACTGTGTGTATTTGCATTTGCATCTCTTGTATTCACCCACATGCTGTTGCCTAACATGTGCATACAGGTTATTAAACTATGAATAAATATTTAATTAGGCTTTTTGTGTTACTAATCAAGCGCTGCTTCCCTCCCTCCGTTAACCAGTGCAAACTCAACTGTTTATTGGCCTTTTCTCATTAACCCAGCTATAATTTATGAAATGCATGAAATGCCTGTAGCACTACTTTGTTGTATGCTAGTGGTTTGGAAGCAGAGGAGTTGCAAATTATACTGTCATACTTGGCGAGTATGAGACAGCATGAATGAGGAAACTGTGTTGTTGGTTTAATACAGCAAAATCTCACAGCAGTCTTCTGCTGAATTGTTTGATATGTGATAAGATAAAGAGAACTTGATTGACTGAATACCCAGAAAGCCAGTTATCTTTACAAATTAAAGTATGGACAATTGTTTGCATACATACTAAAACATTCAGCAGTATGTACATTTCAGTAATTTTTTCTTTTATCTCAACCTAGCTTTCTAAAGTTATCTTAAGACTTTTGGCTTAGACACAGTTTTAACTTTTAGTCATTATGCTTCTTTATGCTAGGACATATTCTATTCACAGAGACATATTTATACCAGGGTTACATGACAACACTACAGACAACTTGGCATAGTTAGGCTACTTGCTTACAGTAAATGCACCAATGCTGATAATTATTCTTTAAAAATCATCAAAGACATTTAAAAAAATCTAAAAAGCAAAAAAGCAAGAGTTAAGGGTTAAACAAGTAATGTCATCACCAGATATTACAACTTTAGGACTCAAGTCTTCAAACTGACTGACATGCTTCCTTTCATCCTTGTGGCAATGAGAGATTGCCTCCTAAGAAACAAAACTCTACCCCTTTAAGTAATCATCCTGGATTTGGGCTTCCTATGCTCTGAATTTGATTTGATAGGCCAAATTCTCCATTAGTCTTTTTATTCAATAGGAACAATTGAGCCCTAGTATTTTTGAACAGCAAAGAGCTTAGCTTGTTTATTAAGCAACTTATCCTATAAAATATGCATGGGAGCCTGCTTCTCAAACTAAAAGACAGAGGAAATGCACTGTTTTCTAGCAGCTCTGTATGCTATTGACTAATATTTTCTCCTCTTGTTCACTTTTGTTTAAATTTGTAAAACTGTTTTCATCCCATGGAGGTTTCCCTTTTTATATAGTTTCCATACATATGCAACATGATTGTATGGAAGCTGGTTGACAGTGGGACTGTACTAACCACGTTGCATGTTTTTATCTTGCAGCAAGTCACAGTCTTTGACAAATGCCTTCAGTTTCACAGAATCATCCTTCTTTCGATCATCTGTGAATGAGGATGAAGCAAAAGCTGAAACTATCCGAAACTTGAGGAAATCCTTTGCTAGCCTTTTTTCTGATTAGCCAGTTTCATCCAGGTGCATATAGTCTAGAATTTAGTGAATATTAGTGTTTTCCCCCTGTGAGCCATCTTCCTTTCAACTGTTTCAAGTGTGTTATTAAGCAATATGTTAAACTTCTGAAAAAAGGACTATGATGAGATGAAATTCAGGTACACTGTATAAAATCTATATAAATGATAGAAAGTTATATTATTACAGAACGCTTAATTTTAAGGTCCTTGTCAATTGTAATATTGTGGCCTTATTGTGACTGCACTATATATCACGCTATTGAACTTTTCTGTGTAGAACTGTAGTAATAGAGCACGGTGTCAAGGGAGTTCTCCCTGCTTTACTCATCTCCGGTGCACTGCAATGCATGTTTATTTTGTGTGTAAACGTTTTATACTGCCAGGGTATAGTTTTAACCTAATTTGTTCTTGCCTCACATCCTTGAGAGGCAATTCATACTGGTACTTCCTGTTCTGCCACTTTAATATTGTGAGAGACTAGAGCAGTTTTCTCCTCTTTTGACAATCCTTCCATCTCCAGTGACTATAGACTTCTGCTTGTGTTGCTGAGAGTTGTCCCTATGCTAAAAGAATGTCATAAACAAAGTATGTGTATGTACTATTGTATCCTCACATATGTCTACTGAGCATTTATTTCCAACTTGTAACAAGTGATCGGAGTTGTAAAGTAACATGCATGATCTATACTATTAACCCTATTTTTGTGTATATCTTCTAATAAATGCAAAGCATCATGCTTGATAAAAAGCAGTTTTCTGCAAAGAGTGTTTCTCCAAGTAGGTGTACTTGGTGTTTTGTACAGACTTTGTCTCCAAATCAGTGGTGTACTTTGATAAATATTTAGGCACTGAAGTCACTGCCAATAAGAAATTAGAGTACCAAAATAATAACTGCATACATCAAACAAGAGGAAGATAGTGTAGTAAAATTACCATTCACTGGAATTGAGCTTAGGCTTTCACAGATATTTTGCATATTGAAATGCTTCCCTGACTGGCTGCAACAGAAAAGTTCTCAGGGATGGGGTAACTGCAGCATTTTAAGGTTGTTGGTTCTAATCCTTTAATCCTCAAAGGGAATTTACAAAACACCTTTTGTAGATGGGCCTATGAACTTAACTTCCTAAATCTACTGGATACAAAAAATCATGGATTAAATATAAGCATTGGATGTATGGCACATTATAACCTGCCTGCCATCTGATAACCCCAGGTAACCTGTCTGCATTTTACCAGCTACATTTTTCTATCAGCAGTTCAACATCTCCCCTTCCCTCCCACCTGTCTCACATATATTGTCTTCCACCCCTCCCTCTGATCCTCACTGCCACGCATTTGTATTTTCATAAATCTGCATTTTGGCCTCTATTCTACCCAGCAGAGAACACAATTCACCAGCAGACTCTCCATAGTACACGTGGATGTGCTGCAGCACCAGCTGCTTTTAAAAGCACCCAGTGCTGCATCTTAGGCATTTGTATAAATGGTAAAATGCATGTCGGTGCTGAGAAAATGGTGGTATTGTGCTTTTGAACTAAAACATATCAAAGGTGTTTTAGTTCAAAAGCACACCGACGCCCATTTTCTGCACACTGACATGCATTTTGTCATTTATACAAATGCATACGACACAGCACCGGGCAAGTCAGCTGGCGTGCTCTGCAGACTCGATTAATCAAGTCTGCTCTGATGCGCTGGATTTCTGGCACATCGGAGCAGACAGAGCTATGTGTATAAATGCCCTATAAGCCTGAAGAAGGGTGTTTGTGCCTGAAAACTTGCAAAGAACAATGTGTCCAACTATTTAGTTCATCTAATAAAAGGTATCACATCTACCCAAAAAACCTTCTCTACAGCATTTTAAAACATTCACTAAACTAAAAGTCTGTGTGAAGCAGAATCAATCATGACTAGAATTCTTAAGGCCAAGTTAATACCATGCTCCCTCTGTCTCATACACTTTTCATAGAGTGTGGTCCCTTGTCAAGAGATCTCTGCATTTCCTTTCCCTTATTTGCCACATTAATTCTTGTGAGGAGAAATAAACTGCTGGTTTTCTACGTTCCCACAGAGGAACTTGCTTTCAGATCCTCAAATCTTTTTTTCTTCGTGTTTGTATCAAGTTATATTTTAATTCTACAGACTGAACAAGTGTGCAACAAGATACAGACTGATTTAGATGCGCTAAATCAAAAATACACCCAAGTCCTGTGTAATTTCCACTTTCTGCATTAAAAAGAATTTGGCCCCCTATGGAAATATTTAGGGAACTGAAGTTGCAATTTTACAAGACTAAAAGGTTACAATAGGTGATGTGCTCATTTGTGATCTGAAAATGAAGTACAGAGAAAAAAGGGGCCATTGGAATGTCAAAATTAAATAGCTATAGTCTTTAGCAAAGATTTTTGAGTTACAAACTGACACTGAATGGGGGAGGGGAATGTGAGTGGGTGTTTGTTTAATTCTTTTCCTTAAATCTTCCTCTCATGGAGAACTTGCCCTCAGTATCCTGAGCTAGACTCTACTGAGATAGATATATTCTATACCTCATTTAAATGATCCAGAGGTAAGAATTCACATTAGATCTGCCCTCACTTCTGTTCTAAACATTGATTGACTGACATCTTTTCATCTGCAAGAGGTGGTGGATTTGCTCTAGACAAAACCCCAGTAAAAAGTGTTAAGACACCACATGCACACATTTGTATCATCTACCTACATCCCCCAGACGACAGAAACTTAACAGGTGTAGCTGTTCCTACACTATACAGCTGTGGGATCATTGTCTTCCCCACGACAAGTAGAAGATGGGAAAAATGTCTGCCAAACTATAGAGAAAGAAAGAGGGAAAAACCTGTAACATACATGCAGACCTAAACCCCAAGTACTGAAAAGCTATTCATAATTATTTTTGTTCATGTATCCAGTTAAAGGCCGTCCCTACACTGAAATGCTAACAAGATAAACAGCAGCAAAGGAAGTATCAATCCCATTTCTACACATAGTGAAAATATTGTCATGTTTTCATTATATTAAGGAGTATACCACAGAGAGGACAGAAAAATAATCACTATGGTAGGTCTATGGGGGCAGTTGTCACATACAACAAATATGCAGCCATTATGAGATACAAAGCTTTTATATTTGTCCTAAAACAGCACTTTTTTAGGGTTTGGAGGTGGGGGGGTGGTAGTTAAAAAGAGAGTTCATAAGATGTTAGTATCGTGCATTGCTGTATTAAAATCCTATGTAATATACAATTGATTTACATGAAAAAGTGAAATTTTCTGTAAGACTTAAGAGGCTTCTGTTTATTCCTTCATCTAAAATGTCAGTTTAAGAAGTATAGATAAAGGGTACACAGTCACATGCACAGACAGTGGCAATACAGTTCAGGTTTTTTCAGCAACCTAAGGGGCTCAGGAGATCAGGAGGATGGCAATGAGATATGGATTTCCTCACTTCCAACTCCAAATCAAAACTAAATTGGAAAATGTTAGCACCTGACAGCTATCTGTCAGTTAGTGCTTTGAGGGTTGACGATCTTAAAGCAAACACTTTCTGAAAAGCAGGTGTCCGCATCACAAGCAGCATCACAAGTGTCTCCCTGTTTGGATTCTCAGCTGAGGACTCAGCAGGTCAAGAAACTGAACTAGTCTGCAGAGAGGGTAGGCAGCAGGCCTGTGCAAAGCAGCTAGTATTTGCTTTGGATTCGGATTCAGCTGATTCGGGGGACAGTGATTCAATCCAGTGATTCAAATCACTGTCCCGATTCGATTTGGCTGAATCTGTTTCGGAGATTCAGCTGCTGCCCAATCTCTGAATCATCCAGGCCGGGCCCATACCCTGCCCCTCTCCCAGCCTGGCAATGCCTGGCCCAGCTCCTGGCACTTGTAAAAACAAAAAACAAACCCCGGATCACCGGGTGCTGTTGGGCAGCGGGCAATCCCTGCTGCCCCCTACTACCCTATGCTGCGTGGGGGGCTCTGCATGAGCCCCCTGACCGCCCCCTCACTCCCCCAGCCCCCCCATGGCTGCCCTGCCCCGGCCAGCTCCAGCCCTTTAAGGAAAAAAAATGAAAAAACCCCAGAACTCACCACTCCTGCTCGCAGGGGGT
>NW_005843737.1:12318-29751 GCF_000455745.1 Alligator sinensis | reverse complement strand
GTTGGGGTGGCTGGCAGGGGTCCCCCCATGGTCCCCTCCCCCAGCCCCTAGTACCTACCAGCTCCAAGTCAGCTGCAGCTCCCTGCTACAGCCACCGGGAACTGCCCGAATCATCAAAGCTCTCCAAATCTTTTCCAAAGATTCAGAGAGCTTTGAATAAATTTGGACCTTTAAATTGGTCCCCTTATTCACTTCAGATTCAGAGATTCGGCCACTGAATCGGGCCGAATCTCCTCTGAATCAAATCACCACCTGAAGCTCCACACAGCCCTACTAGCCAGGGTGTATGCTGTCTCCAGGTCAAGGCTGAAGCATGTTGGTGGGGAAGTCTGTGATGATGTTGTTTGTGATGGTCTCAAGTGCACAGCACAGCCTGCTACTGAATGAAATGCCAGTCTTGGTGAAGTGTGTGAACATCTCCATATGTCAGCTTTCATGCTGCTCTAGCCATGATTCAACTTTACCTTTGAGGACATGCTCTTTTGAGGAAGAAAGCCTCTTTGCTTGTGCCACTATTCCTGTGTACTTGGTCCATGCCAAGGAGAGGACATCATTTTCTGTTTCTATGAGTTAAAAACCTTTCTCCACTAAATTAGCTACCATTTCTGATTAATCCAATAAAATATCACCTACAACTTTGCACTGTCTCTTAACAATTATTTTTGTTAAACACCTGATGCTGTGCTGCAGTAACAGCAGTAAGCAGTTGGTAGCCCTTTGTGTCTCTGAAATACTTTACAGAGATTAATCTGTCTATAATTAAGGTCACTAAAGCAAATTACCTGGACTAAACTACCCGGACATCTGCTGGGAGGAGCAGTCAGCCAGGTTTGACCGCTCACGTAGGTTCCTGGCTGAGATACAGGACCTCCACCTAACCCAGGAGGTGCACAGTCCCATCAGGGGAAATGCCTTGCTGGACCTGGTCCTGGCCACAGGCGACAACCTGGTGAGGGGACTGCGGGTTCTCAACCACCTGGGCAATAGTGATCTTCACCTACTGGAATTCACTATCCAGGGCAGGGTGTCAAATGCCTGCAGCAAGGCAGTAGCCCTTGACTTCAGGAGGGCTGATTTCAATGAGTTAAGGAGATTAGTAGGAGAGGCACTGAGGTCCCGGAGGGGTAGAGGAGTTGGGAGTCCAAGACAAGTGGTCATTCCTTAAGGAGACGATCCTCCATGCCCAAAGGGTGACAGTCACAATGCAAACCAAAGGGGGCAAGAGTGCTCAAAAGCCCCCATGTCTCACCAAAGGCATTCAGGAATGTTTGAAAGCTAAAAAGGTGTACACCCAGTGGAAGGGAGGGTTTATCACCAAAGAGGATTATACCTCTGTTGCTCAAGACTGTGGAGGGGTTATTAGGAAGGCTAAGGCAGAGATGGAACTAGGACTAGCGACCAGGATCAAAGATAACAAGAAGTCCTTTTTCAAATACATAGGGAGTAAAAAGAAGGCACTGGGTAGTGTATGGCCTCTGCAGGACATGCTTGGCAATCTGGTAGTTGCACCAGATGAAAAAGCTGACCTCTTTAACAAATTCTTTGCCTCCATTTTTCTGAGCAGGGACCGGGACATCTCCCCCGCTGGAGTTCCAGACGGACTCATGAGAGGCACTGCCAGGCCTAGGGTCAGGGAGGACCTAGTTGGGGAACTTCTGGTGGGGCTGGATGTGTTTAAATCAGCAGGTCCAGATGATCTCCACCCCAGGGTGCTGAGCGAATTGGCAGGGGTCATTGCGGGGCACCTGGTATGACTTTACAAGCACTCATGGTGCTCTGGCCAGGTGCCAGAGGACTGGAAAAAGGCCAATGTGGTCCTCAATTTTAAAAGGGGAGGAAGGAGGACCCAGGTAACTATAGGTCCGTTAGTCTTACCTCGGTCCTGGGGAAGCTCTTTAAGAGAATTATCCAGGAGCACATCTGCGACAGACCAGCAGGGGAGGTGATACTCAGGGGCAACCAACATGGGCTCATTAGGGAAAGGTCCTGTCACACCAACCTGGTTGCCTTTTATGATCAGGTCACAAAATCCTTGGACACAGGTGTCATGGTGGACATAGTCTTTCTGGACTTTAGGAAGGCTTTTGACACTGTCTCTCACCCCATTCTCATTAAAAAATTAGGTGACTGTGGCATTGATGCCTACACAGTCAGATGAATCACAAATTGGCTGGAGGGCCACACCCAGAGAGTGATGGTGGACAGGTCATTCTCAACCTGGAGGGATATCGGCAGTGGAATCTCCCAGGGCTCGGTCCATGGGCCCATACTGTTCAACATCTTTATCAGCAACTTGGACAAGGGGGTGAAAAGCACCTTGTTCAATTCACGGACAACACTAAAATGTAGGGAGAGGTGGGCATGCTAGAAGGAAGGGACAGGCTACAACTAGATCTGGACAGGTTACAGGGGTGGGCAGATGAAACTAGGATGGGATTCAATACTGACAAGTGCAAGGTACTGCACCTAAGGAGAAAGAACAAGCAGCATACCTATAGGCTGGGGAACTCCCTTCTCATCAGCACAGAGACAGAAAGGGATCTTGGAATCATTATTAATTCCAAGATGAACATGGGCCGCCAATGTGAGGACATGGTCAGTAAAGTTAACCGCACCTTGTCATGTATGCACAGATGCATCACGAGCAGGTCCAAGGAGGTGATGCAACATTCGTCAGGCCACAGTTGGAGTACTGAATCCAGTTCTGGGCACCGCACTTCAGGAGGGATGTGGACAGCATTGAGAGGGTCCAAAGGAGGGCCACTCACGTGGCCAGGGGGCAGCAGAGCAGGCTTTACGAGCAGAGTCTACAGGACCTGAACCTGTTCAGCCTCCACAAAAGAAGACTGAGAGGGGATCTGGTGGCAAGCTATAAACTTACCAGGGGGAACCAGTGGGGAATGGGAGAGGCCCTGTTCCCCCGAGCACTACCCAGAGTAACTAGGAATAATGGCCACAAGAGTAGGTTCAGGCTAGACATCAGGAAGCACTACACAGTCAGGGAGGCTAGTATCTGGAACCAACTTCCAAGGGAAGTGGTGCTCACTCCAGCCTTGGGGGTCTTCAAAAGGAGGCTAGACAATCACCTTTCTGGGGTCATTTGACCCCAGTACTCTTTCCTGCCATGGCAGGGGGTCAGACTTGTTGATCTGGTCAGGTCCCTTCTGACCCTACCAACTATGAAACTATGAAATTTGTTACTACTACAGTGTAAGCACAGAGATTATGCATAATGTGGCACTGTGCATAATTAGTACCTATCTAGTCTTAACTACATATAGTACAATATGCATTACAGGTAGTTCATTAGTCAGGCCCCTACTTTGTACTTGAGGCAAAGTATCTCAGTGTAATATAAAATTTCTTCCCATCTCTTCCTTTGAGAGAACAGGTTTCACTACAGTCTTCGTTTTGCCATCTGGAACAAAAAACAGATGAAGCAATCAGCTTTGCATGTTGTGTCCTCCCACACAGTCTAATAACATATCACCTTTTTGCAGTGCCAAAATTTCTTTGCATCTCCAAGCGTGCTATTGCATGTCACATGCAAGCTGGTGCATGCTTGTGTTCCAGATGCAAAGTTTCAGCTTTAAGAGACTAAACCTCTAAACTATGAGAAAAGACCTCAATAAACATTAGTTTGTGAATCCCAATCAGTCACTCACCCTGTCACCCATGTAAATAATTGCTGTTGCCTCACTACGCAGCTTGGGTTTTGAATTTATATGCAAGTTGTGAGCTCTAAGGCTAGGGACAGGCATTAAAAAAGCTGGAGCCTGAATTGATTCAATCTTTGCAGGTTAGTCTAACCTGTGTAGATTGAACCAATTTTCAAGTGAATAGACATTCACTTTTGACTCTGGAAATGCAGGCACATGCCTGCAGCAGCTCAGGCCAGAAGCCAGGGGGTACTAGAGTGAGCCCTCAGTGGGAGGGAAACTAAGTTGAGGGCAGGGGTGTGGCCAGGCCCAGGCAGGCCTGAGTATGATTGTGGAGGGGTTTAAACCTCCACCCTGGCTTGCAGGGACTCCAGCCGGGGTATGCCTGGAGAGGGAGGGGAGAAGCACTGCCTGTCAAAGGCTCCCAGTCCCCACTCACTTGCTGGCCAGCAGCAGAACAGGGGTGGGGCCAGACCCCAGTAGCCTGAGGGGAAGCAGGAGTTTAATTCCCCCCATTGCAGGGGGCCAGCGCTGGCACCAATAGGCTCCACATGCCCCCAGGGCCGTGGCACCAGTAGCCTGAGGGGAAGGGAAGGATTAAATCAGTCTCTTGGCAAGGGATGCTGCCCCCTTGCCAGGCAAACCCAGCAGCACTCCAGAGCAGGGTTTTCCATCCCCACCCTTTTTCAGCCAGCCAGACCAATGATAGTGCTCTAGCTAGAGAGGAGAAGGGCAGAACCAGCCCTGCTTGGCTGAAACAGACAGCCCAACCCTGGGCTGCAGAGCATGCTGGGATGCTGCAGGACTCAGATTTAACTTAAACCAGGAAGGGGTCTAGGACACAAGTTCCATAAACTGGTTTGACCTCAATTGGTTAAGTCTACATTCAACCAGGTTTATCTCAAACCAGTTTGGGCCATTTTGAAACTGGTTTATGTGCACTAAACTTATGTTCTGTTACAGCTTTCAACCAGTTTCTGATCACTTAAACTGGTTTATGTGTAACTTTAGTGCCTAGTCTAGATGCCCACTTGCCCCATATGGCTCCTGCTAGGTTTCTATAACTGGCACCAATTATTGGGCCACACTGCTAAAATGCCAGTAGCCTAAAGACTGCATCTAATTCAGACATAATGTAGTTGGAAAGCCCACTGCAGATGTGATCACTTTTACTATAGACTGCAGTTTATGAAGGCCATTGGCCCCTGCATACAGTGCTATATCTTGGCCCATGCAACATTTGTTTCATCTTCCATTTGTAAACTAAATATAATACAAAACTTTGTGAAGACCGCTATAAAATGCCTTCTAGTGATTGCTTTCTCAGTTAGGTTGCCAATCATTGTTTCATAGTTTCACAGTAACTAGGGTCAGGAGGGACCTGAACAGATCACCTAGCCTGACCCCCTGGCACAGGCAGGAATGAATGCTGGGTTCACAAGACCCCAGACAGGTGATCGTCCAACCTCCTCTTGAATTTGCCCAAGGTAGGGGCGAGGACCACTTCCTTGGGAAGTTGGTTCCAGATTTTGGCCACCCTAACTGTAAAATATTGCCTTCTGATCTCTAACCTAAACCTATTCTCCATCAGCTTATGACCATTGTTCCTTGTCACCCCAGGTGGTGCTGAGGAGAAAAGGGCTCTACCTATTTGCTGTTGATCTCCCCTGATGAGCTTGTAGGCAGCCACTAGGTCTCCCCTCAGCCTCCTCTTGCTGAGGCTGAACAGGTTCAGGTCCTTCAGTCTCTCCTCGTAGGGCCTGTCCTGCTGCCCTCTCACCAAGCGGGTGGCCCTCCTCTGAACCCTCTCCAGGCTGGCCACATCCCTTTTGAAGTGTGGCGCCCAGTACTGGACGCAGTACTCCAACTGCGGCCTGACCAAAGTCACATAGAGGGGGAGTATCACTTCTCTGGACCGGCTTGAGATGCACCCTTGGGTGCATGACAAGGTATTGCTGGCCTTGCTGGCTGCGGCCTGGCATTGACGGCTCCTGTTCATGCCAATATAGTTAAGCAATTGTTAAAATATTATAATTAAGCACCTAGGAGAACAGATTGGTTATGAATGATTTGTTTATCTCTCCAGTAAAAAACAGGGAATGTGGTGTTATGGTTGTTTTTAAAAGGCAACCCTAATATTTCTATGGAGCTCACCTGGTCAATTCTCTCAATGAGTGACACAGTAGAAATCCCTATTTTAAAAAATGTGTGTAAAAAAATAGATCTACATTGCTGTTGCTTATATTTGACTGAGAGAGGGGCTGTCTACTGGAGGAGAGGGGGGACAGGACAATTTCACCCTCATGTCATTATATAAGCTCCTCAGGCCTTCCCAAGCCCAAGGCAGCCCCTCAATGGAAAATGTACCTCTGTCCCATTCCTGGTCACTCAATTAAATGTGAGGAGATTAAGTAAACCTTGCCCCCTTCCACTTGCTACTGGCAAGATAAAGCCCTCTGCTAGCACTCAACTTACTTGGAGCATTTTAGTAGCCAGTTTTGATTGTTGTAACAATTTAATATTTACATGCATGTGTGTACATACACACATATGTATCACACATACATACACACATGCACTCATATACTAACACACATTTTTACTGATCCAACCATATTATGAACTAGAAACTTGCTTTGTTATTAAAAAGACCACCTCTCATCAGAAAGAGGTTTTTTTTGGGTGGCTTTGTATGCTGGAATACCATCATGTCTCTAACATGGAAATGCTTTTTTATGGCACTTGCTTAATTTTTTCAACTAGTCAGAACTTTTTCCTTCCAAAAAAATTATAAATTATGACCTCTAAGATGAAACTTTTCAAGGACACCTAAGGTTAGATTCCAATCCAATACTTAGTCACTCAAATAAGTGCCCGATTTTCCCACTTGCCTATGCTGTCTCAGTTGCTGAGACCATTTGCATTCATAATGCTAGCATACACTTAGAATCAGAGAAAGCTACATTTGCCTAGCTCTACTTAAAAGAGTGTTTCCTTACAAATTAATCCTCTTTTACTAAGAAAGTTTCTGAACAGACTCTTATTTTAAAAAGAAAAAGAAGAGGAAACAGATGTCTGAAGAATCAAGGCATTTTTTAACCTAATATATGCAAAGAGCAAATTCAGATAGATAAGCTTCCCATCCAGACTCAGGATAATTCAGTAACACCAGTGAAATACTCACTTCCAATGATTAGGATGCATGCAAGTCCCACACATGAGAATAACATTCTGGAAATTCAAAGTAAAGCATGAGTAAAGACTGGGCTCCTTTTCCAGTGGAAATATTGTTTATGCTGATGTCCCTGGTGCATTTTTTTAGTAAATTAATTAGCTCCATCTTTGATGTAAATCCAGGAACCAAGAAAATTGCAGCAATCAGTTATTTTTATACCATTATATGAGTTCATTCTGTCTTTTCTAACGTAAGATGTGTCAGGATTCTCATACAGTGGTTCCATTAGCACTATGTGCAGGCAGCATTCATGTTAAGCAGCACTCTGACAAGAGCTAGGAGTTTCACAGATAAGGTCCAAGTGATTTGCTAATGCTGCCACCAAGCCAAACACCAGGCCTCTGCAAAATGGCACAAAAAACCCCCAACCTACTTTTATTCTGATTTCAAACTCAGAACTTTGAAGCAGTTGGTCAAAAGAGATACCAGGGATCTGGGACTGTTCATTGTCCTGCACTAACAAGCAGCACAAAACCAGGGCTGACATGTCAGGGTTTTGACATGGCTTTGTTTGCTGAGATTTTGAGCTAGAAATTTCAGGCAAAACGTAATAAGCCAGATGGGGGAGAAGAGGAGGAAATCCCATTGAAGGGAGGAAGGGAAATGGCAAGCCTCTGCTGAGTATAGTGAGATTGGGGAGTGTCAGCAGCCCCATTTGTTACTTCCTGCTCCACTGAAATCAGTGGGAGTCTTGGCTCTTCACCTAGAGCAAGAACAAGCCAGGTACTTTTGCAGGCAGTAGTTATAAAAAAAAAAAAAGATAGAAAAGTATATGTTGGCAAAAACTATCTTTAAACTGACACCTCTCATGCTAACTCATGCTAAGTTCACTAGCTGGAGATTTAGTGTATAAAGATTTCTGAAACAGATGATTAGTAAATACTTACAGAGGGACTTTTCAAACTGTAGATTACTAACCTGATTATTTCCACCCTCATTCAACATTTCCTGGCTTTGGACAGTTCAAGCCAAACTTTTGTAGTCTGCTATTCGCACAAGTCTTTTACAGAGTTTGGCTGCACTAACAATAATGACATGAAATGGTCCATCTGTAACGTCCCCTGTGACATGGCATGCAAGACATGATGTACGTGTTCCCCACAAGCTTGTTTTTAACACACAAGAAGTTTCAGAGGCTCACATGCCCCTAGACCTGGTGTGCTCAGAAGTGTAGCACCCTGATACAAAGATTGTCTCAAGATACTACACACAAGCAGGTCTGCCTGCTGACCATGTTGCCATATTAACTTGCAACATCAGAGTGGGCCCCCTCAGAGGATCTGTACATGCCAGGCAAACTGAGTAGACAATGGAGCAGACAAACACAGCAAGCACCTCATCCCTTTTATGAGAGCAATGAGAATTATCCACTGGCCTCTGTGCCTACAGAATCAGGCTGCAAGTACTACAGAACAGTGGTAGTGAATCAATATGGCTCTGACCATCATTAACTTGCCCTGAAACTCAGTGGTTCCTAAGAAAAGAGTCATTTTCATGTGGTTAGTTATGTACTTGTGCTTAAACACCAAGGGAATTCAGAAAGGTTTCTTAACTCTTTATTTGCCAGCTTCTACTACAGGTCAGTCATTGCCCTTCTCTGTCCCAGTGAAGCATTCATTTTTTCAAAGGGTGTTGTTAGTTACACCCACTGCTACTTATTATAAATATATCTTTTTTCATAGGATGATAGGATTGTAAAAAATCTGAGTCTTTGGTGAAGTACTGTAACTTTAGGGCCTGAGCCCCACCTGTTCAGGGAATGTCTGAAATGTGATCCAGAAAGCGTTCTTCTGTTTCTTCTTCAGGTCTTTCCCTTGGCCATTGCAAATAGTGGCTGTCTCTACTGGGCTTCACTTTCCAAGTGCAACATCTCAGTCTCTTCTCCCATTACAATAACATTCACTGGCAGGTGCTCATCACAGCATGATATATATTGGTTCTGCCATACACGTCATATTGGGTCTGTCATACAGGGTATACATGTCTTAAGACCTTAACACTTTTTACACCAGGTTTTTGCCTGGGACATGCAAAGCTGAAATAACTTCATGGCAAGAATATTGCTTCTTCCCTTATTGTCAGTACAAGTTCTGAACTGATCTACCCTCCTTTGGAATAATTATGCATTCCACTCTGGCACATTTTGTCATGTAATTCCTTTGCTTTGTGGCTTAAATGTCTTGGGGATTTTAAAAGGGGAGAACAAGGAGCTTTTACTTCTGTGCAGGAAAATAGCAAAAAGCACACCCACTAGCATTACATTCCTCACATCATTATACTTTTACACCTAGGACTTCAAGTACTTGACAAGCTTCACATAAATGTTCATGATGTGCAGGGGGATCTTTTCACATATTGGTGAAATGCAGACAGTTCTTGGGAGGAGCGCCCCAGGTGCAGGGATGAGTAGGCTGTTTGGAACAAGCTTGAATTTGTCCAGGATGCCAGAATTAAACCTTCCACTCTCAAAAACCATTCAAGTCCAAGTTATACCATCAGTGAACCTGCTGAAAAGCAGTTTCCCCCAGTGAACTTACATGATTTTCCATGGTCTGGAGCCTACAGTTACACCATATTGAATCGAGTTTCATCTGATCTCAGTTTTAAGTGGTCTGGGACTGGGCTAATATTCTGATGGGAGACTATTTGGGAATCCTAGATATCATAATCATAAGAAGTCACAGTCAAACACTTGGAAATATTAGACCACAGAAACTGAATAAGTGAAAAAAAAAAACTTAATTCAGACCTATCTTCACTACGGATCTGACAGAGGAGAATCAAAGAACTTTCTGGAACTTAATGAGCAAGTCTGTTAATTATGGCCAAGGAGAAACAGAATCCAGCCCCTTTGTCATCTGTACTCCCTGCAGTGGTAAGAGGAGTAAAAAGCATCAGAAAATATTTAGTTTTGTTACTATATATACTTTCATTCTTCGCAGGCGAAGACAACCGCATCCAGCAGGGGGAGGGAAGAAGAGAGAAAAGAAGTGGGAAAGAAAAAGGGAAGAAGAAAAGAGAAAAGGAGAAAGAAGGAAAAGGAGAAAAAAGGGGAAGGGAAGAGAATGAAGCTGGGTGGCGGTTAGGTCACATGAGTACACAGGTGACTTATAAGTCCAAACTTTGCTTTAAACAATCTGCTGCAGCAGGGGCAGGAGAGTGATGAGGATACAGGAGGGTATTGTTTTCCTGGCCGCATGTTTCTTCACTGCTTCTGCCATGCATTGCTGTTCAAAGGCCAATGCTCCATTCTGGATTTGGGACCTCCAGGATGGACAGTTGCAAGCAATTTGCTCCCATGACTCTGGGTCAATGCCAAAACTCTTTAGGGACACCTTTAGGGTGTCTTTGCTGCGCTAGGAAAGCGTACCCTATTTGACAGTTTGCCATAGAAGACTTTCTTTTGCAGGTGAGTGCCAGGCATTCTTGAGAGGTGGCCGGCCCATCTTAGCTGTGCCAGTTTCAGCGGGATATGAATACTAAAGGAGTTTGTTACTAAAGTAGATTTAACTCTGTAGTAGGCACAAGGAAGTCAAAGAATGTAAGAAGGTGCCAATTTTACATGTTCACATTTCCGGATGAAACACCACTACACCACCATTGAAAGGGATTGTATTGTCCTTAATGTAACTTCTTCAGGCCTCTTTCGGTCCATATTATTGATTCTTATCAATGTAAATGATAAAATCCTTTATTTCTGGCCATGTTAGTAATTCAGGTGTGAAATTTATACCATAAAGAAATGGAAGCTTTTACCACACACACCTGCCAAGAATCCTCTCATGTCCTGACCCATAAGAACCATGCTGCTCCATTTCTGGCAGTCCTGGCACTCACACCAAGCCACTACAAAAGGACTTCATTCCTATTCTATACAAAAGCCAAAAGCCTTTTGTTGGACAAACTGTTCAATCAGTATACCATTACAGCCACTCGCAAATGCACTTGGGAAGGTCAGCCCAAAATTCACTGGTTAAAAAAGATGCAAGGAAGAGACCAGCCAATGTTGCCAGTTTTCACCTTAGCCAGAATTAGAACAAAACTAATGGAACAAAATATTAATGAAATGCATTTCCTGGGCTCCTGGGTCTGTCTTAATGTCCATGCTTTTGCTGTGACTCCCACGCTAAGGACACAATCCTGCATCTCCTCTCCCCATAGTTACCTTACTTATTGGAAAAGCAGCCTGGGTCAGGTCCAAAGTTAGTTTACTAGAAGCACATATCAGATTTAAGACAGGGGAGCATGCAAGCATAATACTCACTTTAGTCAATGGAACGAAGAGTTTGGTTAATTTTACATATGTTCCCTTTCCCCACACCAAAGCACAACTCCAGAGTATGATAAACGACTCTTCACATGGCTTGCAAAGGAAATAGAAAAGAAAATGAAGCCTTTTAAAAATTGAAAAAATGCACAAAGGCTGCTGGAAACCAACACTATTTGTGGTTAAATTTAAAGGAAGTTGGGACAGCCGGGCAAGCTCATGCTGGGCATGATTTTTGTTTCTTTTTTTACAACCCATGCCTAGCACAAAAACACAACCTAATAATGAAAACATTGGCAGAACCTTAAGGAAATATCAAGTAGGCAAGGTATGTATGCAATGTATTATGAAATTGTTAAGTCCTGCAGGAAATGTAATCAAGATCCTTTAAGAATCACAAAGGAGGTAAAATAAACCCACCCTTCCAACCACAGATCCCCTAACAGCAAAGTGACCATGAACTAATCATCTGATTATCTAAACTCCCCTAACACACCCAGTGCAGTTCATGTCTACTTAATACGTTAGCCAGTTTAAGTCACCTGAACTTTTTTTTTTTTGCTTTCCTGAAATGGGAACCTAACAGTAGACCTGTCATTGTACTACTGAAATCAACAGCCATTTGGTCATTGACTACATCTCATGCACAGTCAGATTCAATGCTCCTAGAACTGCCCACATTTATTTATACACAGCTTACATTGATTACAAGCCTACAAGCAAAAAGCAACCACCCTAATACAATAAATTATTTTCTATATAAAAAAGCAAGTTCATAACAATCTTAAAGTATTTCAGGTAACAACAAACCATAGTCCACAATAAGCAAGGGACTTTTGAAGCAGTCTCTATCTTACAGCATACACAATATCTTGTTATAAACAACTGAATATAAGAAGATGAATAGTTTGTTTTTTGCTTGAGTTGATGTTAGAGACTTTGAAGTCATGCTTTGGAACTCGTTCGTTTTTAAAAACGACTGCTCTTACCTCAATATTTGTAATATTCAAATACTGAAGTTAGTTTATCTTTGGCTATCTTCATACATTTCTTATTTGACAGGAGCAACACATTTTCTATTAAAGTTTAAACTCTAATGAAGCCAAACCTTTACTTTCTAGTACTAGTTCTTTGGCTAAGATTGACAAATACTTGTAAGTGTGTTCAGTGGTATAGTGATTATGTAAATGAATGACAGATCCTTCAACCAGTTTCTTCAAAATGCCTTTCTTGTCTTAAAGCAGTAAGTTTACTTCAACATGGCACAGAGGAGTCTCTTATCCCCTCTGAGGCTGTGCATATACTCTTCCTGTTCCCATGGCAACAGGGTAAGCTACGTCACAAAAGTTTGCCTTTTAGATCTTTTAAAATGTTAAACCTTTAATTCTTTAGTACTGTGAATGGCAACATATGATGTGTACAGATTGGGTTAGGTCTAAGATGTCAACAATCTCTTACAAAAAACTATTGAAATAAGAGGTGTGCCTTTAATTACCAAAGAAGGGATCTTCCTGTGATAAAGAGGATCGCATCAGTGCTTAGCAAAAAGCATCAACATGACTCAGCATTTCAGAAAGAACACAATTCCATTTTCTTTCTAGTTACATGTTGGTAAATAGCCACTAATACTTTCTCTTCGAACACCATGAAAAGGATAAAAGGAAAGTGTTCACAAGTGACACTGATAGCTGGATCAGCAGCTGCCTCAGAATTTTTTTTAAAAACAACTACAAACCAATACCACCATACACACAAAATTTACTGGTGCCAACATCCCTGCATTCTCTTTATAGAGAGGCTTGGGTAAGTCTAACTTACCTGTTGTTTTTTTTTGCTATAGCCAGGATACACTTGAGGTTTGGTAGAATTGTTGAAAATAGCCACAAAATACTACCCATGTTCATGGACATCTATGCAGAAGCAACTGACAGTAGCACATTTAAGGTTGATATCTGGGTTGTTGTTAGGCGCCAGAGTTAACAACCAGGAGGTAGTTTCTCTTTGCATTCTATGTGCTAGTTCTTGTTAAGGATCACCTAACTTCTGGAACCAACACTAAATACCAAATGGCTTTTCAACCTGGGACATTTTCACTTGAAGAACAAAATATTCAAAGTAACCATCCTTGACCTTCACTACACTGATGACTGGGCCATACTTGCTCACACTGAAGAAAACTGTGCTGGATTTCTTTGCAGCAGCCTACTAAATGTTGGGCTTCTCTCAACATCACTAAGTCTTAACATACTCTATCAGCCTGCTCCAGGCCATGAATGTGACTCCCCCCCTCCACAAATTACCTTTGAGGGAAAAATCCTGGAGATAGTTGAACACTTCCTTTCCCTCAGTAGCCACCTCTCAGAGAGCAAACACTGATGAGAAAATCCAGCACAGGATATGGTGCTCAGGCACCTCTGTCAAAAAATTGCTCTGGCATAATTTTATTGATTACAATAACCAGAAAGACACCAACATCCAGGTCTCCTCTATGAATGTGAAATATAGGCGCCCTGTTGTTGTCATCTGAAGAACCTGGAGAGATATCACCAATTATGCCTCCAGAAAATCCTCTGCATATAATGGAAAGATGGCTGCATAAAATGCCAGCATCCTTACTGAAGCCAATGTTACCAGCATTGAGTCAATGTTCCTCAAGCAGCAACTTTGCTAGGCCATACATTGTGTATGTATGACCAACTCTTGACTCCCAAAACAAGTGTTCAGCTCCCAGCTTAGTTGCGGCCTCAGAACTCATGGTGGCCAGAGAAAATGCTACAATGGAAGGGAGGGGCCATCACCAGGGAGGACTATACCTCTGTTGCTCAGGGCTGTAGGGGACGGTTAAGAAGGCCAAGGCAGAGATGGAACTGGGACCAGCTACCCGGATCAAGGACAACAAGAAGCCCTTTTTAAAATAAATAGAGGGTAAAAAGAAGGTACTGGGTAACGTGGGGCTTCTGCAGGACACGCTAGGAAATCTGGCCATCGCACCAGACAGCAAAGCTAACTTACTTAACAATTTCTTTGCCTCCATTTTTCTGAGCAGGGACTGGGTCATCCCCCCCACCGGGACCCCCATAGGCCCCAGGGGAGGTGCAACCAGGCCTAGGATCAGAGAAGACCTAGTCAGGGAACTTCTGGAGGGACTGGACGAATTAAAATCTGAAGGTCCTGATGATCTCCACCCCAGAGTGCTGAGGGAATTAGCAGAGGTCATTGTGGGACACCTGGCACGGCTTTACGAGCACTCATACTGCTCTGGAGTTGTGCCAGAGGACTGGAAAAGGGCCAATGTGGTCCCCATTTTCAAAAAATGGAGGAAGGAGGGCCCAGGAAACTATAGGCCTGTTAGTCTTACCTTGGTCCTGGGTAAGGTTTTTTGAGAGAATTATCCTGGTCCATGTCTGCGAGGGGCAAGCAGGGGAGAGTATGCTTATGGGCAACCAACATGGGTTCATTAAAGGCAGATCCTGTCAGATCAACCTGGTGGCCTTCTATGACCAGGTCACAAAATCCTTAGATGCAGGTGTCGCGGTGGACATAGTCTTTCTGGACTTTAGGAAGGCCTTCGGCACTGTCTCTTACCCCATTCTCATTAAAAAACTAGGAGGCTGTGGTGTTGATACCTACACAGTCAGATGGGTCACTAGTTGGCTGGACGGCTGTACCCAGAGAGTGGTGGTGGGCAGGTCTTATTCAACCTGGAGGGATGTGGGCAGTGGGGTTCTGCAGGGCTCAGTCCTCAGGCCTGCACTGTTCAACATCTTCATGGACGAGGGGGTAAAAAGCACCCTGTTCAAATTTGCAGATGACACTAAGATGTGGGGAGAAGTGGGCACACTAGAAGGGAGGAATAGGCTGCAATCAGACCTGGACAGGTTACAGGGGTGGGCAGATTAGCACAGGATGGGTTTCAACACTGACAAGTGCAAGGTATTGCACCTGGGGGGGAAGAACCAGCAGCATACCTACAGGCTGGGGAACTCCCTTCTTGTCAGTGCAGAGGAAGAAAAGGATCTTGGAGTCATTATTGATGCCAAAATGAACATGGGCTGACAGTGTGGGGACGCGGTCAGGAAGGCCAACCGTACCTTGTCATGCATCCACAGATGCATCTCAAGCAGGTCCAAGGATGTGATCCTTCCCTTCCATGCGACACTGGTCAGGCCGCAGTTAGAGTACTGCGTCCAGTTCTGAGTGCAGCACTTCAGGAGGGATGTGGACAACATTGAGAGGGTCCAGAGGAGGGCCACTCACATGATCAGGGGGCAGCAGGGCAGGCCCTACGAGGAGAGGCTAAGGGACCTGAACCTGTTCAGCTTCCACAGGAGAAGGCTGAGGGGGGATCTAGTGGCCATTTACAAACTAGTCGGGGGGGACCAATAGGCATTAGGAGAGTCCCTGTTCCCCTGAGCACTACCAGGAGTGACAAGAAATAATGGTCACAAGCTAGCAAAGGGTAGATCCAGGCTAGATATCAGGAGGCGCTACTTCACTGTCAGGGTGGCTAGGATCTAGAAGCAACTTCCAAGAGAAGTGGAGCTGGCTCCTACCCTGGAGGTCTTTAAAAGGAGGCTGGATGAATACCTTGCCGGGGTTGTTTGACCCCAGTACTCTTTCCTGCCATGGCAGGGGGTCGTACTTGATGATCTGCTCAGGCCCCTTCTGACCCTACCAACTATGAAACTATGAAGGATACATTGAAGGCATTCTCAAAAAAATGAACACCAGCTTCACGAGCTGGGAAGAGCTGGCTACTAATGAACTCCAGTGGCAACACAACCTCAATCAAGTGGCAGCCTGCTTCAAGATAAAGTGTCTTGCCCTCAAACCAGAGACAAAAGTAGAGGAAGGAAAAGGAGAGAAATCCCAGCCTGCAGCCTACTTTCTCCCTGCAGAAAGACCTGCAATTTCTGCAGACAGAACTGTGTTTCAAAAATTGGACTTTTAAGTCACCTCAAGACTCATCAATGAGCCATGATAGAAATCAGCCTCGAAATCAGGGATTGCTGATAACAACAATGTTCAGAGTCAAAGAAGGGGCACTCAAATTTGTATGCAGAAAGTTTGTTTGGGCAGAAACAGCACGTAGTATTTTTAATCGGGGCAAATGTGGCAAAGCATCAGTCACTGATTTGATTAGGAGAAGATTCGGCCTGATTTGGAGGCTGAATCACTGAATCCAAATTGAATCAGGAGGGGAAAAATACCTCCAAGATTCAGAAAAGATTTTGAGATTTGGAAGGCAGTCTTTCAGAAGAACAGAAACTGGGAACGAGAGGGGGAGCAGGTCGGGGGTGGAGACTGACATCTCTAGCTGGCCAGTGACTGTGATCTTTCCCTGAGTCCCTTTCCAATCACAGTGCTCTGGGGGAGGGACATAGAAACAGCATATAAGCCACTGTCTACAGCCTTTCTGTGTCTTTTGTCAGCTGTTTCTTCCTGCGTAACAGCATCTGACAGGTACTACTGGACAGGCTTGGCTTCCTACCTAGTCAATCTCCTGCTAGTTTTGGTTCTTGGGAAGGGTTGGATACAGCTTACTAACTAAAATCCCTCTACTTATCCCCATCCGATCCATTTCTTTCAACTTATTCTTCCCCCAAAAACCTCTTATTTGTTCTTGTTTTGTTATATTCCCCCCATAGTTTTTAAAAAGAAAGCTGTGTTTTCCCTGGCAGTGATATCCATCACTGTGGAAAGCACATACATTACACACACTCACATACATACACAGAGAAGAAGCAGAAATATTATATAGTTACACACAGATACAGACTAAATACAACACAGAAGTCAGAAACATACATCATAGAATAAGAAGAGATATTATTAAACACAACACAGAAAAAGTCAGAAACAGTCATACTTCATAGAAGAAGAAGAAGAGGTTATATATAGTTATTAGTTACATGCACATACAGACTAAACACAACACAGAAGAAGTCAGATGCACATATATCATAGAAGAGATATTATTAAACACAACACAGAAGAATTCAGACAGTCATACATCAGAAAAGAAAAAGAAGATATATTATTTTAGTTACACACACAAAACGAAACAAAACACAGAAGTCAGACACAATCATACATCAGAGAAGAAAAAGAAGGGATATTATAGCTGCACACACACACAGACACATTTTCTAGCACAGGAAAGATTAATATGAAGCGCGCTGGAAAGGCAGGTGCCAAGTCTTCTGGCAGGGGAGGGAGAGGGCTTAGAGGGGGTAGGGGGAGAGCTAGAGCTGCAAGTCCCGTCCCCCCCC
>NW_005843737.1:8878-12306 GCF_000455745.1 Alligator sinensis | reverse complement strand
CCCAAACATAGATGCATCCTCTTTCCTGGCACCCATGAATCTTCTGCTGCCAGTGGGAATAAGGAGGTGGGAGCAGTACATGTCCCTGCACCTGCACCACCTCCCCTAACACCAGAAATAGCCACCACCAGCAGAATGACAGTCCCCTCCACCACAATTTCACCTCCCAGTGTGAGCCTCCCAGTGCCAGAGGAGAAGTTGGATCTTGAACCAGGGGACCTGAGCACCCTAGCTAAAAAAATTGTGGGGACCGAGGGGTTTGTGCTCCACACCCCTCAAAGTTCCCCCAGAGCCAGGTCTCCTTATCAGGAAGGCACCTCAGAGGAAGCTGTGGGAGCAGGTGGCTCAGCTTCCCATGTTGTGCCTCAGCCTGCTGAGGAGAGGGATAAAGCAGGATCCCCACCCTCAATCCAGAAGGAGAGGCATAGTGTAGTGTGGGATCGTTTTGAGGTGGCAAATGATGCCAAGTATGCTATCTGCCAGCACTGCAAAGGCAGATCAGTCAGGGCAAGGAGGTGAAACACATCACCACCACAGCAATGCTGCTGCATCTCAGGAGGCAGCACCCCCTTGCCCTTGTTCCTCCTCAGCCTGGCACCAGTGGGAGCGTGCCCAAAGAAAAGTCCCACTCTTACTCCAGGCCTCTGTCCCCATGAAGCAGAGGCAGGCCAACCTAGAGCAGTGGTGGAAAGCTTCAGACAAAGGGGGATGCATTCCAAAGGTAAGCGAGGTCACCCAAAGCATTGGGGAGATGCTTGCTTTGGATGGCTAGAATTTCTCCTTAGTCTCCCCCTTCCCCCATACCCCAGCCTGTCTCTCTCATTTCCATTTCCATTTGCTGACTCCTCCATTTCCATTTTCACTAACTAGCTTTCTTGCCTTCATTGAATGCCAGACTCTGGCTTCTTTACTATTCCATCCAGAAAGAGCACACACACCAACTACAGGTGCTTCCTCAGCCTGACAAAAGGTTTTTCAACCCAAAACCTTGCTAAGATATATTTCTCTACCTATTCAGTTGGTCTACTAAAAGATACCAGATTGACCCAAAGAACCTTGTCTGCCAGTGCCATGTCCCTAGACCAACACCCCTAGCATCTGTGCCCAGGCAGCTGACTGGAAGGAGTCAGGGCCCTGGGCACATCTAAGCCCCAGGGCTGGGGCTGGCAGGGAAAGCTCTCTGGCAGCTGCTGGAGAAGAGGCTCCTGCAGAAAAGGAAAGAAAGTCTCTGTGACAGTTTGTCTGCCTGAGATGCTAGTGCTACTATGCTTCAGTGCTTACCTGTTGTTATTTAAAATGGTGGACCAGCATGAGGCTGTAGGGGAGGAGAAGACCTCATTGGGGCACACTACTGTGTCGCATAGAGGCCCCAGCACCAGTGCAGGTGTGCCTTAACACACACATAAAGTAACATGTCATGAGCTTTGCTTGTCAGCAGCCTAAGGTGCAGTTTCCCAATAACAGCTGCATATATCTCGTTGAAATGTGGCAAGCCTCATGCCCTCAGAAGAGGCCACCAACCCTACTGTTTTCATCCAAATCTGCCTTAACACACACACGACATAAGTTTAGCTTTCAGCAGTTTGAGGTGCAGTTTACCAGAAACCCCTGCACCTGTCTCCTTGAAACTTGGCAAACTTCATGCCTTTATAAGGAGCTACCATCTCTGCACCTTTTATTCATATCAGCCAAAAAATGACAAAGTTGTAGGTATTTCAGTGATTCACCATTATAGTCTAAGGCTGAATCTTTGAATCTCTCTGAATCAGTGCCAATTCTTCTGATAGGGGGGGCATGAGACAATAAGTATTATGTCATACCATGTGCTAGATCAACTCACCTCCCAAAGGATTTACGTATTTATAATATAAAGATGAAACATTTGTTCCCAACTGAATAATCCAGATTACCATTGTGCAACATATTACAAGGTTCCTGAATCCAACAAGACAGGCTGCCAGAATCCTGTACCTATCCACATTCTGAAGTGACTGGGTCACAGCCCCAGCTTACAACTAAGATACCTCTACCTAATGCATGGTGCTCACCTGTGTGCATTTCACTTTGTGGGTGAAAGCTGTGGGGATAACACAGGACTGCCACGTCACATTTCTGTCCTCATTCTGCACCCAGACTAGCCTCTACTTAAGGCTGATGCAATGATAGCAGAACTCACTGATTTGGAAACCCAGCTCAGCGTACCTTGCCATTCATTATGCTTGCAGTTTCTGCTATTTACTAATTACTTCCTTTCCCCCACACAGGAAGCAATCACGTACGTGTCTGAAGCAAGATACTGGAATAAGATACCACATATCTAAACTAACAGAATTGCATCATCAGGCAGTGATAAAGCCAGCATTTCCTTTGGGCTATGCATGGAGCTTAAAATGGTCCCTAAGAATTAGAAGAATTTAAGGGCCGTATTTCCAGTCAGCCTTGATCTTCTAAAAAGTCCCTAACAGTTACAGACATACAGGGGGAAAAATCAAGCAGGACACAGATGTTTCCAATTTCTAACTTAAGCATTGTTTCAATTCATTTACCAGTGGCTTATTTAGAGTGATCCACAAGTATCTGTTCCCATTTCTAAGCCAAAATGCCTATACTTCAGGCTACATTTACTCTCATGGCACTTTAACCATTAAAAAAATGTCAAACATTATTTTCTTAAAATCTAGATTTTATAACTTCCCTTGCATAGGTTCAAAAAGTTTGAGTAACATGATGGAAGAATAATGAAGTCAAGAGTAACTTTTGTCCCTAAGTTATACAGTACATTTTCTGGTGCATTCTCATGTGTCCATCATCTAAATTAGAAAGTGTTTAATTGCCAACAACCGTATTCAGCAACATGCCCTTCTGAACCAGTGCTGAAAGTGATTTCAGAGTGGAACTGGTCAGAAGACACTGACTGCTTCTGACAAAAAGCCTTTTCTGTTCACATCAAGGTTTTTTGACAAATTAAATTTCTTGGACAAGGCTCCAAAATATGCTGCCAAAAAGAGAAAAATACCATTGAATTAGAATGAAAACAAAATTAACAGAAAATAAAAATTGGAGTAGATTGAAAAGTATATATACTATCAGGACATGTTAATTTACATGAACTTCTTTCAATAGCCTTTAAAATAATACTAAGTAAGTCTTCATTGTATTGTTGTTGTTGTTATTATTATTATAATAAAACCCATTTTATCTTTTTTTAGTTGCAGTTATTCAGTTTCCTAGAACAGAGTGGATAACCTTGGGTAAAATATTGGCACTTAACAGTTGCCTGGTAAGTATCCCATGTCTATAACTATCCAAGCCACAAAGGGTCCAGCAAATTGATAAAGCCAAGTACATTCACTTTCTAATCAACCGAAAGTAAGAATCAGGTATTGAACATCAGGAACATTTAAACCTGACAAGGTCAAAAGAAACCT